>NC_138126.1:57860197-57941414 GCF_964188305.1 Podarcis bocagei | reverse complement strand
CCAGCAGATCAGGCAGGCCAAATCAGGGTTTCCCAGACTTTGGTCTCCAGCTGTTTTTGAACTACAAGTCCCATCATCCCTGAGCACTAGTCCTGCTAGCCAGGGATGATGAGAGGAGTTGTCCAAAAACAAGCTGGAGACCCAAGTCTGGGAAACCCTGGGCTAAATGGAGAGAGGATTACAGTTTCTTGGATTCTCCTAACTGCTACAGTATGGATTGATTGTGCTTATAACTCGCCATTCACAAAATAGTCCTAAACATGAACCTCAGGTAAGTACCAGGAACCCCTGTCAGGAACTGTATGAAAGTTGGTTTCCTTTTATTTATTTCTAATTCTATTTATTAACAGATATAAATGTTAGTTGTAGTATGCAAGATTTTCAAATAGGCGACTCAGGATGTCTTGAACTGGCAGTCTCTGAGATTGGCTTTTTTTCTTTTTTAGCAAGAGTCAAACAGATTAAAAAGTTATTAAAAACAAACTTCATTGTGAGTTCCTCAGTGCAATCAACAATTGATCTCATGTTGCATGTTAACATCTGTATAGTAAACGGAAAACAAGATATAGAATCATAGAATCATAGAGTTGGAAGAGACCACAAGGGCCATCGAGTCCAACCCCCTGCCAAGCAGGAAACACCATCAGAGCACTCCTGACATATGGTTGTCAAGCCTCTGCTTAAAGACCTCCAAAGTAGGAGACTCCACCACACTCCTTGGCAGCAAATTCCACTGTCGAACAGCTCTTACTGTCAGGAAGTTCTTCCTAATGTTTAGGTGGAATCTTCTTTCTTGTAGTTTGGATCCATTGCTCCGTGTCCGCTTCTCTGGAGCAGCAGAAAACAACCTTTCTCCCTCCTCTATGTGACATCCTTTTATATATTTGAACATGGCTATCATATCACCCCTTAACCTCCTCTTCTCCAGGCTAAACATGCCCAGCTCCCTTAGCCGTTCCTCATAAGGCATCGTTTCCAGGCCTTTGACCATTTTGGTTGCCCTCCTCTGGACACGTTCGTTTGTCAGTGTCCTTCTTGAATTGTGGTGCCCAGAACTGGACACAGTACTCCAGGTGTGGTCTGACCAGAGCAGAATACAGTGGCACTATTACTTCCCTTGATCTAGATGCTACACTCCTATTGATGCAGCCCAGAATTGCATTGGCTTTTTTAGCTGCCGCGTCACACTGTTGGCTCATGTCAAGTTTGTGGTCAACCAAGACTCCTAGATCCTTTTCACATGTACTGCTCTCAAGCCAAGTGTCACCCATCTTGTATTTGTGCCTCTCATTTTTTTTGCCCAAGTGCAATACTTTACATTTCTCCCTGTTAAAATTCATCTTGTTTGTTTTTGCCCAGTTCTCTAATCTGTCAAGGTCGTTTTGAAGTGTGATCCTGTCCTCTGGGGTGTTAGCCACCCCTCCCAGTTTGGTGTCATCTGCAAATTTGATCAGGATGCCCTTGAGTCCATCATCCAAGTCGTTGATAAAGATGTTGAATAAGACCGGGCCCAAGACAGAACCCTGTGGCACCCCACTAGTCACTCTTCTCCAGGATGAAGAGGAACCATTGATGAGCACTCTTTGGGTTCGGTCAGTCAGCCAGTTACAAATCCACTGAGTGGTAGCATAGTCAAGACCGCATTTTACCAGCTTCTTTACAAGAATATCATGGGGCACGGTTTTGTGTAAGAGCATCAAGCCTCACTTTGCTATAAATGAACTGAATTGGTCTAGCAGTGGGTAGTTATGAAGTAATTCCACTGCAGGGAGTTTGTGAAAGCTGACACGGTGTGGCTGCTCCACTGCTACAGCCAATTATTGTGCCAGCTGCTTACCCAAGTCTTTCCTGGCTTGTTTCTCTGACCATATTCTCCTCCACTTGGCATTCAACTGAAGTCTGCTTAGGAAAAATCTGTGTTCGGGGAAGGCTGGATAAGCATCTCTCTAGAACAGCAGTGGGGAACCTCTAACGCAAAGGCTTAATAAGACCCTCCATTTGGCCCAGGAGGCCAAGCCACACCCGCTTCTCTCACATTGACATCATATATGACACTAGATGTGGGGCAGGTAAAAGGCCTCTGTGCACAAGTTTGGTGTGAATAGGATGGGGCAGGGCTAGTGGATGTAATATCACTCTCCCACCTAGAGTTGTTGGAGAATTCAGATGCAAACAGAAATGGGAGCGGAAACTGCCCATGCTTGCTTATTTGCCCCATGTCCAGAATGGAAATAATCCAGCAAATATGACCAGTATTCACTGTTGTTGCTTTCAGTCCACAAATGGTATGTAACTGATTATGTTCAACCCTCCCTGCCTTTCCCTTGTGCTTCTTTTGCATTGAAATAAATGCAAAATGGGGTGGATAATGCAATAATAATGCAAATTGCGTAAGTTACATTGTTTTGCCGTAGCAGACAGCAAGGGGAATAGCATAGGTTTTAGTGTAAGGCAGAGGTGAAGTGTAGACGGGTTCCCACGAGGCAAGACACAGTGATAACAGCAAGAACATTTATTGAACTAGCAGAACTGGACAGCCAGGGGCAAAGCGTGATTGGCTGTCCAAACTTCCAAGATGCGAATCATGGCTCAGATTTTAAGGGCCAATGACAGAGGCTCAAATCCTGAAATGTTCTGTGATTGGATATCATGTATTGAATCAGAACACAGGGGCTCAGAATCCATAGTCAAGACTCAAGCTCAGGCAAACAAAGACCACTGAATACTTAACACCAGACGTTTTCAAACTTTTTGAGTCCATGGCTTCCTTGACAAATTACATTCTTTCTACAGCACTCCCATGGGGCTCAGGAGCCCAATTACCCCTTGCCTGCAGAGCTGGCAGTCTCTCACCCTTTTTCAAAAACCCTCCCTTCTGGAGTGTTCCCTCAGCCCCCTCTCCTCTGGCCTCTGTTTGGGAGTCCTCTGGGCAGCTGCAGCTGCCACCTCTGGTCTCTGAGCTGCCCCCCCTGCCCCAAAGAGAGATGCCTCCTCACACTGCCCCACAGGGGCCTGAGAAGTACCTCGTGGCCAGTGCCAGAAGACCATTCGCCTGGGGAGCTTGTAGCCAGGGCTGCTGCAACAAACAGCTGTGCAAGCCTTTGGGAGGCAGAAATGCAAGAGGGCAACAGAGGAGGGAGGGAAGGAAAGAGGGACAGAGGCCAATGTTGCCTGCGGCACCCCTGACAATCATTCAAGTCACCCCAGGGTGCCATGGCACACTGGTTGAAAACCACTGGTGTAAGGTGAACTGCAGCAGACTAGACACATTGCTGCATGTGACAAATGCAGAGTGGAACAGAAAACATCTTATATCCCTTCTACCACCCTCAATCTTTTCACTGTTTCTACAGTTTCCTCAGAGCTACTGTTGTCCTGCAGCATTCAGCACAATTTTTTGTAGAGTAGAATAATAGGATACAGGCAAAGCTGATGTCTGAAATCAGAGGCACCAGGACCTCTGTCTTTCTAGAAGCCAGACTCTCTGAGCTGGGAATTCAAATGTCTTGAATTAAAGACCAGGGAAGCAGTCTGTGGTTATTTGGTGGTGAGAGTAACCAGATTTTGGCAGGCACACCAGCTTTTTAAGAAGACATTCCAAGCACGATATTGCATTCCTGCTAGAGCACTTTGCTTAATTACTAGTGTTTTCCTCTCCCACTTCCTCAAGCTCTTAGAATTTAGACCTTTCTAAGGCCAGTTTCCTTGAGAGGAAAGAGCAGTGAAGGCTTACAACATACTTGAGAAAATCTGCTTATGCACATTGTGCAGACTGAAAAGGAATGGTTGGATTCAGGCCCCAACATTCAACAAATTCAGAGCACACCAGACTCCTCCTGACAAATATTTTACTATCTGCACTCCAGAGAACTTGTTCAGAATGACTTCCCCAGACCAGGATCGCATTATCAGTGCTTGTGCCTTCCAAGAAACCCATCCATTCCAGACAGCAACTGACAAATGAGCTTCGAGGGAACATTTTTACCTTTCTGTGAAGGCAAGAAATGTAAGTGGATGGTTTTAGTCCAGTGGAAATAATGACTCTGACATTCCTGGCCATAATTCAATAAATTATGCATTCTTACTTGGAAGTAAGTGTACCTCCAGACCAGCCTTTCTCAACCTTGTGTCCTCAGATGTTGTTGGACTACAACACCCATCACCCACTGGTTCTGCTAGCTAGGGATGATGGGTGTTGTAGTCCAACAACATCTGGGGACACAAGGTTGAGAAGGCTGCTTCAGACTGCCACTATTTTGTGGAAGGGGCTCAAGTGCATACCTGAACTTTAAAAGGTAAAGGTACCCCTGCCCATACGGGCCAGTCTTGACAGACTCTAGGGTTGTGCGCCCATCTCACTCAAGAGGCCGGGGGCCAGCGCTGTCCGCAGACACTTCTGGGTCACGTGGCCAGCGTGACATCGCTGCTCTGGCGAGCCAGAACCGCACACGGAAACGCCGTTTACCTTCCCGCTAGTAAGCGGTCCCTATTTATCTACTTGTACCCGGGGGTGCTTTCGAACTGCTAGGTTGGCAGGCGCTGGGACCGAGCAACGGGAGCGCACCCCGCCACGGGGATTCGAACTGCCAACCTTTCAATCGGCAAGCCCTAGGCGCTGAGGCTTTTATCCACAGTGCCACCCGCGTCCTCTTCACCTGAACTTTAGGTTTGCTATTAAAGCAGATTAAAGTGATCTGTGGCCCTAGCATGTGTCCACTTAAAAAAAGGTAGAACAGTGATGGGCAAATGCATAGAGAAATGTGAGGTGAACAGGTGATTAATAGATAAAACTCCCTGCAAGCAAATCAGGATGAATGCTCGTTGTCATAAAACCACCCCCTATACAAAGCAGAATGAATGCTCAATAATACACTATGCCTTTGAAGTAAAGCACATTTTCCATCAAAGAATTTGGAGCATTGCAATTTCCCCTTCACAGAGTTACAATTCCCAGAAACCCCAAACAAACTATAGTGCTTCAAATCTATATTGAAGGTATAGTGTGTGCACAGCTGAAGTCTAACTACCACATAAACAACATGCAAGCAAATTCCATTATGTTCAACTGGATTTTCTCCTACATAAATGAACACAGGATTGTAGCCCTAGTCACACAGTCACACAGATAACTGAAGCTTGACTGATTTTCTCCATAGTGGTGAATAGATATTGCTGGATTGTGCTCTCTTTGTGAAGGTTTTTTTTGGGGGGGAGGGGAGAATCCTGCTGGAGAGGGATACATATTCCTGTCCCACCCACATAAAGGGGGCATGCGGGTTTTGAGTTTCTGCACATCATTTGTTGCAGCACCATCAGACTGATTTTTGCCTAGAATGAATTGGCATGAGATCTCTCCCAATGCCACACTCACACATTTAATTTTTCTTTCTTTGCTTCTGTGAAGAGGAGCTTGGTTGCTTGAGCAACTCCTATCCCCCCCTCTGTCCCAGAAATGCTTTAGAAGAGAAAATTAGTTTGAAAGAATGATGGCACAGGGTGCTGATGACAGGAGCCTGGTTAATTAAGGGAACCCATCGAATGCCCCAAAGGGGAGAGGGACAAAGGTCATATATTTTATATATCCCAGGAGAAATATGATCCTCCTTGGTGATGTTGTTGTGGCATGGGTCTGGGCAACCTGGATGAGGTCATATACAGCTTTATGTGAGCAGCGGAGTTCGGTGCTCAAAGCAAATGTAGGGAGGGAGGAGGATTATATGGGATCCGCAGAGCTTGGCAGGGATTCAGATTCAGCTGGTTATTGCTAACTAATGCTGCCTTTATTAAAAGGATTTGTGGGATGAGGGTTAAGAGCTTGGCCAAGAATATGCACATAAGCTAGAATGGAAAATAAACAATTCATGGAGAGCCTAAGTTAGAAAAAAAAAGTGTGAAAAAAAGGAGGTGAATGGCAGGATGTAAGAAGAGCCAGCTGAGAGCAGAATGGGAGCCAGGATATCGGGGCTGTCTCTGTGTTAGTGATACTATGTGATTGATTAAAGGGGAGACTGATCTCTTTAGGCCTGTCGGTGGCCAGTTCTGTGATCATCAGAGTCCCACAGGATGGCACGAAATGAACAGAGGGAGAATGTGAGGAAGAAACTTGAGGTGAGGGGACAGCATTGTTTAGATTAATTTAGGGCTGATAGGGGAGTTCTGGATGAGGATCATTTTTAGTATGCAAAACGTCTAAAATTTGTGACCCTAAAATTCTCACTATGCGTTAACATTCATTTAGCACCAACAATGTGCTAGATACCACACAAAACTTGGGGCCCCTTCCGTCGTAATTTTTATTGCGCATTCATGATGTTTCTGCACATGATGCTACCGGAGTTGCCAAACACGGTCCCACTTTCAACATTGTTTGCACTTCCAGAAGTTCTGGGGTGGTCACACTACTTCATTTCCAATCGGTTCATATCCCATAATTCCCTGCTGAAAACCTGTAATTGTTTATATCACAGTGTATCGGTTTATTTTTATTTTGTTTTCTCCGGACAGCAGCAATCTAGTAGCATTAGGAAGCAGAGCAAACCAAAGCCGAACAAATCCACCACTAATGTGCTGTTATTGTGTCAAGAACATGTTGCAGAAGACACCCGCAACCAAACACCAGACTGGAGTGACCTATAGTGTCATGCACCCTATAAGGTAAAGGTAAAGGACCCCATGGCGGTTAAGTCCAGTCAAAGGCGACTATGGGGTGCTGAGGGAGCCGGCGTTTGTCCACAGACAGCTTTCTGGGTCATGTGGCCAGCATGACTAAATCGCTTCTGGTGCAACAGAACAGCGTGGCAGAAACCAGAGCGCACGGAAACATGCCAATAGCTTAACACAAAAGAAAGATGGAGGCAGAAGAGGATGGTGCTTGACAAAAGGTCTGGGGATACTGGTTTAGGTTTGGATCCATATCACCAGATAGCACAAAATACAGGAAAAAAAGGCAAGACTGTGGTGGACAAAGGAACCAAACACTGGGAGAGAGAGAGTTTGGAAAGGATAGTCAAGCACCTGGGGGTGAGGGGGTGAGGGATGGGGGGTGTTCCAGGCATAGGGTATGTCTGTCAATCAGCAGGGGGTGTAGCATTTTGGGGTGTAGACTTGACACTTCTTACTACAGCAGAGATTTTAATGGCCTGGGATCATATAGTTGGAGGTGGTCTTGTATGACATCTAGTCCAAAAGCAGGAAGAGCCTGTTACAAAATGTTCCATGCCAGAGGTTCCCAAACTTTGTTCAGCAAGCTTTGTTCTGGTGGCCCACAAAATGACCATAGATTTGTGGCTGAAGAGAGGAGGTGGGACATCCATTCCATTGATCTGAATTGTAATTGTATTGCTGCTTTTATTTTTTATATGGTATTTTAATACAATACAGTATATAATAAATAAAAGAGGCAATCAAAATAGAATAAAAAATTGTACAACATATAGCACAGCATATTACAGTTGCTACAGCCGGCAGAAAAATAATTAAGCACTTTTCAAGGGGTCTATGGTAGAGGAAAAAGTTTGGGCACCACAGTTCCATGTGATTCTGAGGGGTCAGATTCAAAGGAGTTGGCCCTTTATGTCATTTGCACATAATCATCTGCTGCAACACACTGCCCCTTAGCTATGTAAATTGGTATTGACTTGAGCAAAGGCAGCTGGTGTTAAAAACAACATTCTCTTCTTTTGAAAGAGGTGCTTGGGTATCCCTTTGGACTGTGAAAACTCTTTTAGGTTTTAGGGTCTTTGTTTTTTATTTATTTTGTGAGCCTGCTCTTTTATTGTTGTCATTATTTATTAAATTTATATACCACCCTTCAGCCAAAGAGCTCAGGCCAGTTCACAATATTAAAAAAAAAAGAGTATTCTTCTCTGAGAAGTATCGGCATCGCTGCCACTGCATCTTTATGTGCATGTGAGACATACATAAATAGTTTCTCTTGCCCCAAGGAAGTGCCAGTAATGCATTATTTCCATTTGGCTGTTGCTACATAATGCACCAACCTGAGAGCTTCCACAACCATAGACGTGTTTTTTATTCCCCTCTCCTCCTTCCAATATGAATGGTGGAGCTGTGGATATTGCAATGGCCTCACTGCCCCATCAAGCTCCACTGCTGTTGGACAGGGGTTTAGATTGTACTCTTAAGCCCCACCCCACTCCATTGACCTGAGTAGAACTTACCACTGAGTAAATGTGCTTGAAGCAGAGACAGAAGAAACAAAATTAAGGATAAACATCAGAGTCACACGGCACAAGCTTTTGTGAACTAGGGTCCACTTCATCACATGCATGATGTGTTATCCTAAGCTGACAGGTATGTATGTGTGTGGTTGGGGAGTCTGCACGCAGTGAGGTCAGAGGGAAATGAAATGCCAAAATTACAGACCTGGACAATTATGTTAAAGTTTAAATGTATGCAGAATTGTTACAGTGGACTATTCACAAAGCAGTGTTGGAGGTAATGCAAACATTTTGGCTTTGGTAAGCTGACCTCGCTGCTTACAATTTGCCCCCAACCCCTTACAACCCTACGGATATATATACCTGTCAACTTAGGTCCTAAGTCATAGAACAACACTTCATCCATCTTAAGAAGTCGACTCTAATCCACAAAATTTTATGCTATAATAAATGTGCTGGCTATTAAGGTGCCACAAGATTCTTTGTTGCTTTTCCTGCAGGAGACCAACACAGCTGCCCCCAAACAACAACAACAACAACAACAACAACAACAACAACAACAACAACTTGTATTTTATTGGCTGTATGCAGCCATGAGGGCCAGCGAACAGTAGAATAGCAGCATACAGATGTTGTAGATGTATAAAATTAAACATCAAGATTTATCCCACCAGATCTTGGTTAAGTACCAGCAAGATCACACAGTTGTTTTCCTCATTCACTTACTGTTTAACCTTGGCCAGGGAATATAAAGTAAAAGTTATCTGCCAGAGTCTTTACTGGGAACATTTACTAGCTATATTGGCAGACAGGAAGTTTCCTCTTTCGACTCATTTTCATACACTTACTCCAGGACAGCCTGTTTGTGTTTATTTGACAAGTATAAATATGTTAATTATCGGACTGTTCACTGCAAAAGCATACAGCTTGCTCCTTTTCTAGAAGGCCAAGGGCTACTGGCACACACTGAAGTTGTGCAGTTGTTAACATGGCTAAGGTCTCCCCCTTTCCACAAGTTTTGATGCCTCTCTATTGCTCCTCCTGTCTGGAATACAAATCCTTTACCTCTCTCTCCTTCCTAAACTCTTCCTTGGGGATCCTGGGGCAAGCCCTGAACTAATTGAATTCAATTAGCACTCCCTCCTCTATGACATGCTGTAATTGATTGCATGCTGGACCTCCAGTATTCCCTCGCCTGGTCCTGACATCTGTTTAAAGCCCTTTCCTTCCTTTAAAGCATCTATGTCTCCTAATATCTATGTAACACAGAACAGAGAATTCATGGTTTGCTCCTAGTGCTTGCATTAACATCTCAAGTCATCATTTGAGACACAAGCCAAACCTTCTTTCATTTTAAAAATCACACACACACACACACACACACACACACACACACACACACACAATTGCAGTTAAAATCTGACCCTTCTTGCAGGGAGTTCAGGTTGATGTAGATGGATCTTCCTTGCTCATTTCATTCTCACAGGTACCCTGTAAGGTGGCTAACCCCTTTCAGCCTATGGGCCATATTTGCTCTTGGCCAATCCCTCAGGAGGTGCAAGCAATCAGAGGGTGGGGCCAAGACAAAAGTGGGTGTGGCCAAAGTGGGACAGAGAGACCAATGTTCCAATGCATGTGTGCATGCGCGTGCGTGCGCACGCACACACACACACACACACACTAAGACAGAGCAAGCATTGTTCGTCCCACTGCTCATCAGATGATTAATGAGATGAACAGGGGCAAGGGCAGTCCATATTCCCACCCTGGTGGAGGGTTATGTAGTGAGATTTCAGCCTCTCTGCCCAGCCTAGTACCACAAGATGAGCATTGGCTCTTCCCTACTCATCAGAGGTTTAACTGGATCTACATACTTTTTTTGTTTTATTAGGTAGGGCACTAAATTGTGTTGGTGGACTAGTGAGCTACCAGGGAAGACTTAGTGAGCTGGATGACGATGACAATGATAATAAACAAACAAACAAACAAACAAACAATAATAATTTATTATTTATACCCCACCCATCTGGCTGGGTTTCTCCAGCCACTCTGGGCGGCTCCCAACAGAATGTTAACAACACAATAAAACATCAAACATTAAAAACTTCACTAAACCGGGCTGCTTTCAGATGTCTTCTAAAAGTCAGATAGTTTTTTATTTCCTTGACATCTGATGGGAGGCATTCCACAAGGCGGGCGTCTCTACTGAGAAGGCCCTCTGCCTGGTTCCCTGCAACCTCACTTCTCGCAGTGAGGGAACCGCCAGAAGGCCCTCAGAGCTAGTTCTCTGTGACTAGGCTGAATGATAGGAGTGGAGATGCTCCTTCAGGTATACTGGGCTACTTCAGATTTACTGGATCAGGCTGGAGGGCATAGAAACCAACTCTTAGGGGCCGAGGTCCCTTTGCCCCCCCATAAAGTATTTGAGGGGGCTGCCCCCCCAAGGTTGATGGGCATTGCCATTCAAATGGTGTGTGTGTGCCATGCCATAAGATTATGTGGGGCGGGGATTACCTGCTCCCCCCCTCAATATTTTATTCAAGTTAGCACCCTTGCTGGAGGGTCAATGGCTCCCCACTCCTGCCATATGGTAAGTTAAAAGGTAAAGGGACCCCTGACCATTAGGTCCAGTCGTGACCGACATCTCGCTTTATTGGCCGAGGGAGCTGGCGTACAGCTTCCGGGTCATGTGGCCAGCATGACTAAGCCGCTTCTAGCGAACCACAGCAGCACACGGAAACGCCGTTTACCTTCCCGCCAGAGCGGTACCTATTTATCTACTTGCACGTTGAGGTGCTTTCGAACTGCTAGGTTGGCAGGAGCTCACCCCGTCGCAGGGATTTGAACCGCCGACCTTCTGATCGGCAAGTCCTAGGCTCTGTGGTTTAACCCACAGCGCCACCCGCTTCCCTATATGGTAAGTTAGCTGAGAGCTAATGACTGCTTCAGGACACCCAGTGAGCTCTAGACTTGAGTGGGGTTATAGACCTGGATCTCCCCAGTCTTACTAATATTCTTAACCACCGCATCACACTGGTTCTCCGTAATATTGCTGAAACTGAACTAGGGTCAAAGAGAAAATATGTCTTGGCAAAAAAAGTTTTTAATATATTCCACAATTATAAAGAGATGACCTGAACTTTTCCAACAGTTCCAAAGTCTTATTTAAAACTTTTCTTCCCTTGTCCATCCCCCCGTCCCACCAGAATAGAAAGTGCAATGGATTTCCTCAGGCAACTTTAAAACTGGCTGGCCTGTTTCTCAACATTGTTCTGGTGTAGCCCTTCTAATTTCATTCTTATTTGGAGCCTGGCAGTGCAGATGTTGGACCCATGAATGTTAACATGGGGCCCAAGTCCAAATTTTATCTTAGTACCACATGGTGTCTAATGATATTTATAGTAACTTGAAACAATGGTAAGTATTGTCTCTTTTCTCCCTCCCCCAAATGGCAGCAAAGGGCTTTGTAGATTGCAATAAATTAACCAGTCCCACTGCTATATCAGATTGGCATGTTTACTCAGAAGTAAGTCCCACTGTATTAAACAGGGTTTGCTCCTAGGAAAGTGTGCATAGGATTGCAGCCATTTTCTCTGACAGATGGAATAAAAGAACCAGGTGGGCAGGGAGTCTTGTTCTGGTGTCACCAGATTCAATAGGGGGTCAAGATTTTTTTTGGCTATAGCAGTTATGTGACACGGACAATTTCTAGGGGTGTAGTTTCTTATGTCATTGCAGCATTAAGGCACATACCTTCCAAAATTCTTCCTTCTAAAAGAAAAACACACACAAAAACCAAAGCATTGCTAACAGCACAAAAGACCTATTCTATATTAACCCAGGCAGTTGCAGATATCCCTCAAGCTGTATGATGAATATACAGGAAACTAAGAAGTACAATGCAAGAATCCTTAGACAATTTGCACAAGTGAACAATTTGCCCCTGAACTTTCCTTGCTATTAATGTGAATGTGTGAATACCGGTAATGCAGAACAGAGAATGCTTTAATCTGAGTGGGCATTGTGGCCATTAAAGTTTAATGCCAGCAAAAGTATTAGAAGCATATTCAATCAAACTCTCTTAAAGCCACATAGTTGAAAATGCTCTTTGTTATAACTAGACGAATAATTTCAAAGATGCACTGTGGCTCAAAAACATTTTGTATAACTCCCTGTGCTCACAAAACCAAAATGTCTCAAGACCGTAAGAAGAGCCCATCTTGGTCCAGTATCCTGTTCTCATAGCAGCCAATCAGCTGCCTATGAGAAGTCCATAAGTTAGTAGCCATTGACAGACTTATCGTCCATGAACTTATTTAAACTGCTTTCAAAGCCATCCAAGTTGATGGCCATTGGCACATCTTGTGTTAGTGATTTCCATAGTTTAAATATGCGCTGTGTGAATAAGTATGGGATGCGGGTGGCACTGTGGGTTAAACCACAGAGCCTAGGACTTGCCGATCAGAAGGTCGGCGGTTCGAATCCCCGTGACGGGGTGAGCTCCTGTTGTTCGGTCCCTGCTCCTGCCAACCTAGCAGTTCAAAAGCACGTCAAAGTGCAAATAGATAAATAGGTACCGCTCCGGTGGGAAGGTAAACGGCATTTCCGTGCGCTGCTCTGGTTCACCAGAAGCGGCTTAGTCATGCTGGCCACATGACCCGGAAACTACGCCAGCTCCCTTGGCCAATAAAGCGAGATGAGCGCCACAACCCCAGAGTCGGCCACGACTGAACCTAATGGTCAGGAGAGTGTGAATAAGTACTTCCTTTTGTCTGTCTTGACTCTTCCAACTTTCAGCTTCACGGAATGATGCCAGGTTCTATCATTATGAAAGTAGGGTGGGAAGTGTCTCTGTTCACTTTCTCTGCCACCATGAACAATTTTATACACATCTATCATTTTCCAGTTACCGGTACCTGTCATTTTTTTCTAAACTAAAAAGAAAGCCCAAAATATTTCAGTCTTTACTTGGGGTGGAATTGTTCAGCCCCTTGACCATTTTGCTTGTCCTTTTCTGAACCTTTTCCCGCTCTACAGTATCTTTTTAAAGGGGAGGCAACCAGAACTGTATACAGCAGAGCTTTCCAAACTGTGTGTCGTGACATGTTAGTGTGTCAGCTGCAGTGTGTAGGTGTGTTGCGTGAATACTCCTGGCACTCCTACTGGGGCTGGAAAGGGGTAAGCTTAACCTCCTGTTTGCTAGTAAGACTGAATTACTGTGTCGTGAAATGATGCATGTCTAAAAAGTGTGTCACCAACATGAAAAGTTTGGAAAAGCTCTGGTATACAGTACAGTATTCCAAATGTAGTTGCATGTAGATTTGTCCAATGGCATGATGATACTGTCACTTTCATTCTCAAACCCCTTCCTAATTATTCCTAACAGGGAATTTACGTTTTTTTTCATTGCTGCCACACACTGGGCTGACATTTTCATTGAATTGTCCATCACGGCTTCAAGACATCTTTCCTGAACAGTCATCACCAATACTGTATGCAAGTATATTTTTGACTCCATAAGCATACATGTGAAATTGGAGATTTACTTATTTATTTTGCTCAAATGTGCATCACTTCATGCTTGTTTCTACTGAGTTGCATTTGCCATTCTAATGCTCATTAGCCTGGTTTGGAGTAATACTTTTGAGCACCTCACAGTTCCTTTTTGTTCTTACCACCCTGAACAATATGGTGACATCAGCAAACCTGGCCACCTCACAGTCTAACACTTACTGGTAAGTCCAGACCATTTACGGGCAAGGCTTCAGTTTCCTGAAGGAAGTCTTCTTGCCTCTAACGCCTTCCTCGGCACTGCTTGTTAACTACACTGGCATCCTCTTGGTCTTAGTGGTACCTTCCCTGATCTCTGGTATAACTAAAACGATTTCAATAGAAATCTCCTTTGGGAGAAAGGGTGGGATACCAATTCAATAGATGAAAGCAAATGTGGTATCTGTGGCTAATAGGTAAGAAGCTCAGGGTTTCTTTGTTGTTGCTTTCCATGATCTAATGCTTTTAGAGGCTGAAGGAAATAATGAAGAAGATGCTGGAATGGAGTCTTCTGTTAGAAACCCATGCTGTTACAAAATCTTTAAGTGTCTGGGCTTGGCCAATGTCAGAAAGAGGATGATAGTCTGCATGGGCCACTGGACCTGCAGTTCATCGTTTCTCCACAGTCACTTCCTTTTAAAAAAATTAATGTGTTCAAAGTAGTTTACACCATGCAGTTTCATCCTATGCAAAGTGGCAACTGGTGCCCATTGGGGTTGATGGGGAAGAAGGCAGTTTTGCCCCCATCCTCCTACTTGATGCTACACACATGTAAATTGCAGGCAGGTGGGGCCCGTCTGAGATGGTGGGGCAGTGCCCCATCTGCCCAAATGGACCAGCCTTCCTTGGCCAATGCATATTTACTTGGAAATAAGGCCAACTTGTGGTCAACATATGAGTCAGGCAGCCCTGGTAGTGGCTCCATGTTCTTCCATTCTGTCGCTTTGCTGTGGTGACCAGGCTGGTCAGGCTCAAAAATGGGTATCAATATGTTTTTTAAAGAGCAAGCCACTCTTAGGCATCCCATTTCTCTGCTCCGTTTTATCTGGAACAGGCGCCAGCACCAGCTCAGGATGTGTGTAAAGTGAGATCAGTGCGAGAAACAAAAAGGAGCAGGTAACAGGGGCAGTTCAAATGGACACATCTGGCAGCAAGGAGAACCTGAGAGACACTGCTGGACTGTGTCCATTTGGCTAGAGTGGGGAATCAATATATTTATTTTTCAGATGGGGGAACGGGTGTGGGGAGTGCATTCTTTGGGATGGAAAACCCGTTGCAGGCATGGAGAGGGATGTGTGTAGTAGGGAAATATTACAGGAGATTAGATCCCCAAACCCAATTCCAGGGATCAAGTCTATCCCCCTTTCGTGAGAATGGACAGCAGTCAGTCAGCGTGGAGCTACAGCAGGGAGTCATTTAACTTGGCAGTTGCTTTCCCGTCTCAGCGGAAGGAGAGAGTGGGCAGCACTGAGGTGAAATGTAACACATGCACAAATACACCCACACCCTGAGGGGTGGCTCGCTCGGTGGGGCAGCTTAGTCGCCTCAGGCGCGTGCGGCTGGCGGGAAGTCCTTGAAGGCGGGCCGCGCCTCCCTCCCGCGTCCTTTCCCCGCCTCAGCTCTCTGGGTCTCTGGCGATCGCCTTGCTGAGAAGCTGGGTGGAGCCCTGCCTGTATAAAACTTTTGCTGGAGACGCGCGGCCGGCTCGAACTCCTGAGGGCGCGTCGCGCTCGTTTAGTGTGTAGAGGGAGAAAGCGCGCGCTGCGGGAGCCGCCACTTCTAGCAGGCCGGCGGCGGCGCACTGAGGGGCGTCCCTGTCGCGACGGGAGAAGCGGGGTCAGGGTGGCAACCCCTCTGAACTGACGGGAAGAAGTGGCTGCCTCCCTGCGAGAGGCAAAGCGAGGGACCATGAAAGGTGGATACATTTTGGCTGGCCTGGCGACTTGGTGGTGGCTCATCTGCAACCCCTTGGCCAGCTGCGGTGCCACGAAGGGCAGCGTGCCTCGACTTCGCCTCTCATCTAAAGGTAAGATTATCACCTCACTCAGTAGAAAGCATCCCCCCCCTTTGAAAAAAAAATCATATTTGATGCCCGCTTTCTTTTCTTATTTAACCTCCAAATAATCTTTGGAGGTGGGACTTTAATGTTCCCATTTTACAGATGAACAATGGAGGCTGAGAAAGTGCAGCTGGAGCGAGTGGCATCCATGGGCCAGGCAGTCGAGAAAGAGTTAGGTTTTGAACCCTGTTTTTCCAAAGAAAGCCAAGTCTGCCTCCACACCTGAAGCTTCTGTGTGTATGGGCGCTTTCAGAAGACTTGTTTCATTCATAGTGATTTGTTTGCAGGGGAATCAGGCAACATGGGTGGTTTTAAGGAGCATTCATTCTGAAATGCTTGTGGGGAGGTTAGAAGATGTTGTATCATACCTGAAAATACAGTAATGGCAGTCTGGAAGTGCTGTGTGTATGTGTGTGTATACATGTTTCCAGCTTAAGTTGGTTAACAATGAGAATGTGAACACACAATGTTGGCCAGTATCTTTCTGCTGTGTGTTGGTCCTTCACCTGTACCACAATAAGTACAGGAGAGGCTTAGAAGCACTTCTTTGTTTTCATACATGACACTAACCCAACATTTTATCCTCTAGAACATGCTAACAGCTCTCTGTGTGTCTCAGTAGTTCAGGCTGGGATGGTCCCATGTGCACCTTTTTTGTTTGCTGGGTACTTTATTGGCTCCCAGTTGCCACATGGAGATTCTTTGGACTGAGTTCCACATTCTTCAGAGAGGTGGCGGATGATAGAATCCATTGAAGAGCTTTGATCATGACTTATTTCCCGAGTTGAGTAAGAGAAGGTGTAAGAACAGGGATGTCGGGTGAGGGATCTTGGCATTGGGTGGGAAGCAATGCCTGGCTGGGTTGTCAAAGTGTGCAAGTGTCCTAGGGATCAAGAACAGAAAGGTTGTGAGAATGAAGTAATATAGGTGGTTGTGGATAATTGGGGGCAAAGTTGCATACATGTCAGCATCCGTATTTTCTCCTCTGTGTGCTGTCTCTTGCTATGTATGTAGCACACATTTGAACAGATCATTTCCAGGAACACTCATTTATGAAATGCAGCACATATAACGCATGCCAAATGTACATGAAAATCCAGCAGAACTGCCAACTGAATAGGAAGGAAAAACCAGCCAGCTTTGGTCTTGTGCCCTTAACAGCAGCTTGTTGTGCAGAAATCAGCAGGTGAAGCTTTTTACAGCATGACGATGAACATTATCTCTTGATAATAACTGCATAAAGTAGTTATTGCTAAAGCACAGCTGCAGGAATCAGCTAAACAATTGGAAACTCCACTGAATTCACCTGAGCAAGCCTAGGTGTAAAATTTGCTGTTGATTTTTTTTTGGCTTCTCTGCCCCTTTTCGCTGTCAAAGGCTACTATAATCACTTCCAGTATTGGAGGCAATATGGTGAACACGAACTGCAGGAGCAGAGAGTGCTGTTGTGCTCATGTCCAGCTTGTGGGGTTCCCATAAGCACCAGGTAGGCCACTGTGGGAGCAGAATGCTGGCTGAGATTGGGCTTTAGTCTGATCCAGCAGGGCTTTTCTTATGTTCACTTTGCCAAAGCACATTAGGCAGTTGACTATGTACTGGTGTATTTATTAGAAGTTTGCAGCATTTTCGGATGTCATTGTGTGGCTTGCTTTTCTCTGTCTCCCATTCATTTTGTGTTTTTTTTTTCTTCTGTGTGATTTTTAAAAGAACTTTTTATGTGTGTTGTTTATGTTGTTTTATTGCTTTTACTGATTGAGATGTTTTGCTTTTAAATGTTGTAATGTTGAAGGGAGCTCTCCTAAAAGATTGGGTATAATTTTTAAAAATGAAATGAGATGAAAATTATAATATATGGTCCCCTCCCAAGTAGCAACCTACCACTCTTACAGAACATTAAATGCAGCTCATGGCAGGTTAAAAACTATGGGTTGCAGCCAGCTAAGTTGTTCTGTTAGTGCAATGTTTTCTGTTTGCACAGCAGGACTTTTTCTCTCTCTCCTCCCTCTTTTGCCTCCCCCAAATCCTGTTCTGGGGGTTCCCTCAATCCCCCAAAGCATATTTGGAGGGGGGAGCAGGAAGATGAGAATGAGAAGAAGTCCTATTGCTCAGGCAGAATTCTTTTGCTTATGCAGCAGTGGGGAACCTATGGGCCAACTCTGACAGGGAATGGGGCAGCCCTCCCATCAATCACATGATGCCATTATAATGCAGGTTGCTTTGACAGGTGGGCCAAACTGGATCCCTTGGTGTCCAAGGTTGGCCCATGTGTCTAATGTTTCTTACACTGTGCTAATGGGATGGCTCTGCTGGATACAGCCTGATGGTTCTGTTACTCCATCTAGCCAGTGCCTGCACCCACTTGCAGTGCCTCTTCAAGGTCTCAGCCAGGAAACAGCCCTGCTCTCTGAGAGCCTTCTGAACTGGATATGCCAGGGTCCTTTTTATGCAAAACATGCACTCTGCCGCTGTGCTGTGAGCCCCCCCCCCCTCCTCTGTGCTCCTAGGAGAAAGTTGTAACAACCATAGCCTGCTTTGTTTCAGCTGTCAAGGCTCTGTTTACTTTAGCCAGCTTGGGGGCAGGATGATCATATCTCAGAGCAGGTAGCATGAATGAGAGCAAGGGAAGATGCTCCAGGTGTTCCACATGCTTGTAAAGTTGCCCGAACTGTCTCAACCAGGGCTAGCACTTCCAAGATACAGATTGAGTTGTTTCCTGTTGCTCTCACTCTCAACTGGGGTGATTCCGGTTGAATCTGTCAGGTCTGCAGAGCTTGAACTAGTAAGCTTAGGAGTGGCTAAAGCACATACATATTTGGAATGCCTGCTCTGCAAATCTCAATTCTGTTTCCTCAGCAGTGTAATGCTATATAGGGTCGATTGCATGTTAGAAATACACCCCCCACCTAGCCATTCACTTGCCATCTCTAATCCCCCAAAAGGTTGGTTACTTTCAGATCCACACTGAACTACTGGATCCAGTTCAAATGTAAGCACACACAGCAATAAAAAGTACCTAAAATAGTGTCCCATCCTGTGTCAACCATCTTGCATGCTACAACCAATGTGGGATGCCCTGTAGGTGCTGCCACTGCTGGATACCTCTCAGTTGGCAATTGATCTATGTCAAGTCCTCCTCTGCAGTGGTTACTCATTTGGGGAATGCATTGCCCTCCCCGATGAGGTGCGTCTGTTTGCATCTTTACTAACATTCAAGAGAACTTTAAAAACCTACTTGCTTACTGAGGCATTTGATGGCTGAAATACACCGTTCTTGGAGACCCTGAGATTATTAGCTGGGAGGATATGTGATTGTTCTCAGATGTTTTAAATTTCTTTAATTTGTAAACAATTGTATTGAAGCCCTGCTGATGTGTTTTGTTGCATTACAAAGATGTGTACAAATGTGACATGAAGGCTGGCAACCTTACCACTGCCGTGTGGGAATCCCTTTCAGAAGAACACAGTTCCTGAAGACACGTTGTGCATCCATAGCAGTGGCCAGAGGAGGAATGACTGCTGGGAGGAACGCAGAGAGAAGGAGCACCATGGTGCATGTGCAGCAACACAACCAAGACGCCTTAATCTGCCCCAGCTATAACAAAACATGTCTCTCACATACCAGTCTCTACAGCCACAGTAGGTGCTGTAACCTTCCAACAGTTTGATTTCACCTCCCTAGATTCATTCCTACATTCCTCCCAAGACAGACGGTTGCTAACTTTGCAGCTCCTGGACAGGAATTCCTAGTGTTTTCTGACACCAGAAGCTTAGCAATGTTTTCACAAGAAAGAGGAAAACCCAAAGACTTGAGAACTGTAGTTTGAACAGCCCATATCACAAAGTCACTCAGCGTCAATATTATGGTTGGGAACCAAATGAGTCTTTCTTGAGAATGGAGACCTTTGTGTAAGAAGATGAGTAGGAAGAAAGTACAAAATGCAAGAATCGGACATACCGGTACATTTGGACTTGCATCTTAGTCAGAAGGTTTGTTCCTTTCTGCATTTATTTTGTTGGCTGGCTCCTTTGGAAGCCAGGGGTCAAATCCACATTTGATTCTCATTGGAATATGCATAGAGGCCCATGCTTGTGGGTAGTTTTGGAGTATAGCATCTCATTGAGGTATTGATAAAATGGCAGCTGCACATACTTAGACATAAAATTTCTCTTTCTGACTGGATATTCATTGCTTCAGGATCCAACTGCATGCAATATGAGAGACTGTGGTCAGCAGGCAAAGTCTCCTTAGCCTCAAATAGGCTAAAGGAAATGGAGGAAAGTCTGCCTTTAGGAGCAGCTGGGGGAATGCAGGAAACACAAAACAGAAGAGTTGGGCTTGTGCTGCCTTAGATTGAATACTCATGCAGATTTTCACCAGAGGCAGATGCGGTACTGGCTGAAGCCCAGACTGATGTATCTAATGATCTGAGAGCCTCAGGACTGGAAATGGTAAAGACTCTGAATCCTCAGTTGAGTTATTCTCTAAGTACTTTGTAGTCATGGACATTTGCCTCATCATAGAAGGGAAGTAAAATGAATCATGCTAAAAAACAATGCAAGCATTCAATTTCCGACAGTTTTTGGTTTTCTAAACTCGCTTGTCAGACAGCATCCATCTACCATAGGGGGTGTTGTAAAACAAGGAAAATACAAATCTGAAAGTGTTCAAGCAGCTCCAAGCTAGGAGAGATTGTTTGAGAACAGTCTGCTTGAAAAAATAAACCAACCTAAATTTGATGTTTAAGTATAGTTCCTCTTTCAACACCTCTCCAACAGTTGTCATAGTTGAATACCTATAATTTACATTGCAGCTTATGAATGCTTGCAGAAACAATAATAGGTGCTATTACTGAAAACTGGACCGCAAATTATTTCAGCGATAATCAAGGCA
Organism: Podarcis bocagei; assembly: GCF_964188305.1. NCBI lineage: Eukaryota > Metazoa > Chordata > Lepidosauria > Squamata > Lacertidae > Podarcis > Podarcis bocagei. The sequence goes on along the minus strand of NC_138126.1, from coordinate 57,920,737 downwards.
CTTGGACCAGTGCCTAAAAATGTGAATGAGTAGCTCAAGATAACAATGGGCACAGAATTCCAGAGGGGCAGCCATGTTTACCTGTTAACAGCAAACACACATCACACACACAAGTCTTTTGTTTAAGGTGCCACCAAGCTTATTAATGGGTAAGCAACACAACTGCAGGCTTGTACCCAAAAACTGGGCTGTTAGGGCCTGTGAGAATTCCAAGGAGGGGCGATTCCACAACAAATAACAGAACCCACAAATATCCTGGTCTTGATTCTTGGCCTGCATTTGTTGAAAACTGGATAAAATTAAAAGCGTTGCTTTTTAGGGTCTGAATAGGCCATGTCTGCACCTCCCTTAGCTTCTGGAATAGGAAACAGAGAGGAGGCAGCCGCAAGATACACATCAGAATGTAGGAATGGTGTGGCATAGGGAGAATCCTGCTCCCCCCCTTCATTCCACTGTGGACCCCATGTCCAAATGGCATTGTGCCCATCTGATATCTAGATCTGTGCAGATCTTTAAAAAGGAAATGTACCACTTTGGAGAAAGCAAAATTGTTCCAGCCCTTCAAAATATCCTGCGTTTGTTTTTTGTTTTTTCAAGCCAAGTATTCAACTAAAGACTAATTCAAACATTACTTTAGTGGTATAGTTGGCAGCTGCCATTGTGGATCTTTCTGTGTGGCTACAGTAGATTCAAAAGTTACCATAATTCATGGAGCCCAAACCAAAATATTTTCATGTTGACATCTAGCATGATTTCCCTCTATATTCAGTCTTCTGTTTCAGGGAGAGGAACAGTAATAACCATTAGAGATATTTTATAGAATAGCATGTGGCCTGTTCTAACCAACTGCTTTTCTCTAAAATGCAAGGCTTGGCTCACTAAAGGACTAAAAGTGTATGTTTTAAGGCTTCTCTTCAAAATCCATTCCCATTAAAATAACTTATGTTTATTAGGAAAACACCATAGAAATACAGCTGAATGAAAATATTCAACATATTAACATATGCCTGTGTAACTATTCAGCACTTTCACTGATTGTTAACAATAATCACTGTGGCAAACTCTGGAGATAAGCCATTTTTGGCTTACAACAATGGGAGCGAGGTAATGTGACCGGGTTAAAACTTAGATGCTCCCTGTCAGTAACACTTAAGAGGTCTATGTTGTAGTGTTTTCTAATATCCAGCAGCAAGCTTTCTTAATAATGTGAAAGGAAAAACTTTGACCACTTATCCCTTAACCAGAGGATCAAAGTAAGGCTGAGGCACGTTGTAAACAAAACTGGATTTTTATTTATGCACACTCAATGAGGGTTAAAGCTTTGTGGTTACTCTTCTAAGGCACAGCACTTTGTTTCAGTCAAAATCACTTTACAGCAGAAATTAAGAGCCTTACTTAAAATGCCTACTTTAAACTTGTGCCTCCTAGAATGACCATTTGATCTACGAAGGTGGTCAAATGCCCCCAGCCCCTTCTAGAAACTTTTCTTACCCTTGAGGGAAATCATTTGGTTTGTCCTGCTCAGCAAGCCCCCATCTACCAAGGTAATTCCCTAGCCCGAACACCTTCCAAGCCTTGCCCAGGTTCTATCATTTAACTCTCTACCCCTTCCTGTTTGACAGACGTTCCACCCAGCCCTGATTGGCTTCTAGGTCTCTAGGATGATGACCCAAAGTGTGCCCACCACAATTCAAGGTTCGCCAGACATTTTGGACTTAGGGGAAAAATGTAAGAAACTGTTGTGGGCACCTCAGAATTCCCATTTTGCAAAATAAAAACTGGTGATGCTCAACAGTGCCCCCCCAAAGCAAAACACTGACGTCCTCACTAAAGAAAGTAGAACGCAGAGAAAAGTAGATAACACCCCTCCAACCACCACCCCCCATTTAGATTGGAGGAGGCCGGGCTCATGGAGTTTTTAGTCCTGGGTTAGCCAGTGTGGTGCTCTACAGACATTTTGGACTACAACACCCATCAACCCCAGCCAGCATGGACAATGATCACAGGTGATGGGAGGTGGAGAGGCAAAGAAATGCAAGCTATGAGCATAGGTGAACACGTTGCTTACTGGTGGTGGTGGTGGATGGTGTCACATGAATAAGAAGCAAACCTGTATGTGAAGGACATGTTAAAGCTCTGGGTTTTGGTGGCATCTTCTTGAAATGTATCTGAGCACTTCTGATCTTTTTAAGGTGCAAACATACGTGCTTAATTTCAAATGTAACAGCTACCAATTTAAGTTAGACCCAAGGCTGAGACGAGAATTCTGAAGCCATGGTAATTCACTATGGAGAGAGGGACATGTGGAGAGGGCAAGATGTACAAAGTGGGAAGCATATCCCAGAGGTCTCTGGGTCATTTCTTTTCATTTCAAGTGCAGGACTGGTGTTGAGCAAGGTTAAAATGGTGCACGCACAAATCTCTCTGGAACCACAACAGATTTTAGGTCAGTCCTCTTCAAGGGTTACATGTAGATCTGTTTCATTGCAAAGGCTACTGTCTTCTAGAGTTTTGATAAAGCATGTCTGTGTATTAAAAGAGAAACCTGTGTAGCTTATTTCCTTTATCACACTCTCTTTGACCGATTGCTGGATGGCCCTCTGGTTTCTGGAAGTAAGTCTAATGTTTCATGGAACCATAAATGTTATGTACTGAAGTTCTCACCCTGGGCCAGCAGGGGGATACTGTAGATCGTTCAGGTCCACATATGCAAATAAGGGATCAAAAGTGACATTCAGTGATTGGATAGTTACAGAAAATGGTTACTGTTGTGTTCTAGTGGAGCTCTATATAAGCAGGCTGGCTGAACCCTTCAGTTCAGTTCTGGCCTATGAATAAACAAGAGCTGTTTGAAGAATCGCTGTGTCGTCTGATATGTTCACCCACAACTTAACAATAAACATCAAGAATATCCAGTCAAGCTGTGCATGAATTGGAGGGCGTTAGGCTTCTAGCACAAGTTCATCTGAGTGCTCAGCATTGTCTCCACTACCACACATACTGTCCCTCATGCACACTCAGAATCTCCCCTGTGGTATCCCCCACCCCCCTGGAGCAGATTTTGAGGGTGTGCAGGAGACTGCTGGGGGAGGAATGGAAAGTTCCAATGCAGAAGTCTGTTGCGCAAGTGGAACAGCATCACAGTACTGTCTTGAATCTCTCCAGTGCTATGCTGTGGGGAGGCCTGTGCCAGACCCCACACTGAGCAGGAGGATGTTGAGTGGCTGTGTTTGGAGATGGTGTTGCATGGACCACTGTTTATCACATCTCACATTCAAGAAGACCTTTCCATTTTTCCTTGTTGCAAAGGAACATGACCAAAACATCCTCGTCATCCTCCTTTGACACAGTGAGGTGTCTTGCTCACCCCTCACCCTCTCAGTTTCCTTTCCCTTGTAGTTTATTTTTAAACAGGTCGTCCTTTCATGCTGTAGTTTATTTGTTGAGTAAAAGACTCTCACGGTCAGGCTTGCAACTCACTCCCAGCCCCAATTCTCCTGAAAGTGACACAGCAGATCTTGTGGAAGAGTGTCCAGGGTTTTCAAATGTAATCAGTGCCCAGATTTCTTTTAGCTAAGCAACATGAGCCTTCTCCATAGCAACATATATGTTCTTGAGATAGCTTTAGAAATAACCTTTCCTCTATTCTGATTGTGTGGCTTGAAAGTTTCTTTCACTACCCAGGGTGGTTCTAGGGTAAAGTAAAATGTGATGTGTTCTTTGGGAAAGGGCACAGAGAAAGTTGAACAAATGATTTCTTTTTAAATGCTTATGGTTTGCAAATAGATTGTTTCATCTAAGGAGCTGACTCCTTTTTGTCACACATTTGAGGTGGCCCATCCCTACTGCAAAATATAATTCCATGTTTACATTTTACTCTTGTCTTTGGGAGCACACAGCAGTGATCGAGGGAGAGAATCAGGTGTGTGCCTTGGGAATAATGCAAGAGAGCCACCAGCTGCAATGCAGGAGGCAGCCTGAGAGTAAGAGAAGCGGCAGAAAGTAGAGAATGGGCTTTCTGTATTGGAAGGCTGAGCTTGGATGGCGTAAGGAGGGATAATAAAATCCTCAAAGAGCAAGAGCTGGCTGTGTGACAATCCAGAGAGGTGCCAAGTGAGGCAAGTGTGTCAACAGCCAGGATTAACTGGAAAGAGGCGGAATCCTGTCCCGCCCTTTGGAGTTTTTTTTTTAGTATTTCTGGATGTTATTTTCCACTTCCTGAGACCAGCTGCATCACATAGTTTCCTTCACAGTGTGTAGGTACACACAAGGAAGTAGTAAGCTTACTCTGATAAGAACAGTTACCTTTGCGGGGTGGGAACTCCTTGATGTTTGTTTTGCACATGAGACACCAAGGCTACATGCTTGATTGGGAAAAGAAGAAGAAGAGTTTGGATTTGATATCCTGCCTTTCACTCCCTTTAAGGAGTCTCAAAGCGGCTAACATTCTCCTTTCCCTTCCTCCCCCACAACAAACACTCTGTGAGGTGAGTGGGGCTGAGAGACTAAAAAGAAGTGTGACTGGCCCAAGGTCACCCAGCAGCTGCATGTGGAGGAGTGGAGACATGAACCCGGTTCCCCAGATTGCGAGACTATCGCTCTTAACCACTACACCACACTGGCTCCAGTGTGAGGTGTGGCTCCAGTGTGAACCCCATTTGAGGGGGTTCCTGCTTTAAGTGAAAACCAGCTAAGCAGTCCTTGCTGTATATGCAATAGAAGGTTGAGTCTTTTTAAAAGCAAATTTCACAAGTTGGATCTGCACCAAAACCTTAGGGAGCCACCAAAGAGAAAGTGTTGCTGCGCATCTCATAATCGCTAGAGTGGGACTCTGCTAATAAAATATGCACATTATTACATGCTTATCTTGCCCTTCTGCCAAGGAGCTGAGATGCACATTTAGCTAAGTTACCCCAGGTGATGTGATTTGCACCTGTGTGTAGCCCCTCCTGGTCAGCAATCACTTCAGTCACTGCTTTCCTTGTGCAGTTTTCCCAGAGGCATTTTTATTATTTTTTTATTTCACATTTAAAGTTGATACCAGAGCATCCATTGCTAAATTGCTTACTAAGGACATGCTGAGTGCTTAGGAGGTGCTGAGATAGACATTGCTATCTTCACTGACTGTTTTAGGATAGCCTTCCCCAACTTTGTGCCTTCCAGTTCTTTGAACTGCAACTCACAACAGCCCCTGACACCGTGACCAATGCAATTTGGAGCCATAGTTAAAGCATCTGGAGGACAGCAGGATGGAGAAAGTTGCTCTTGGGTTCTGTTCTGTAAAGCCACTCGCTGCCAGTTGCTGTCCAGAGCCAATTTTCTCTTGTTTGAAAAATTCCCAGGCCATGTAGATTCCAGGCTTTGCAACATTTTAAGCATTTAATGAGGAGGGCAAGCTAGGATTATGCTTCGAGTGCCTACAATTCCACACTATTCTTTTCTTGAACTTTTACCCTGCAAGAATTTCGGGGGTGGGTGGGGGTGGGTGCAGGCCGGTGCAATTCTTCCAGTGCTGGCAAGGCAATCTAAATGGCTACCCCCCCCCATTTGGGGACTGAAATATGCTTCACGGCTGGTTGTGAATGGTCTTCTGATAAAGAATCTTAAGGCCCATTGACACTTATCTGATGCGCAGGGAAACAGCTGTTTGGGGCAGGCACTGCTGAGGCTTTTGCAGTGGAAAAGGAGAGGTGAATAGGATATTCATTTGCTTTTGCCAGACATGGAAATTAAAAAAAAGGGGATTTTGAAAATTTCACCCAGACTCTGGAAGTAACCATTTTTCTTCTCTATGTAGGATTTATTCATTTTAAATGGTTTTTATTGCTATATTAAACAGGTGACAGTCTATTAGTTAACTCAATTCTATTAGTTAACTCTGGACCACGCAGGAGTCAAGCAGGAGTAAAGCCCTTATATTCATGACATGAGAAGCTGCTGCCATCTTGTCTTCAAGTCCAGTTTCATTCATTGTTGTTGTTGCTGGTTTGTGTCTGTCTCAAGAGACAATGGAGTGTGCCTCCGAGTGTGAAGTCAAATTGCAGTGTTAGCAGCACCGAAGTGGCTTCCCCTGGTGCGCAAGCCTGGATTGTGTGTATGGAGGTTCTGGGCTGCCCAGATGACAAGACTCCCCTCTTAGCCTTGCAGATGTGGTTCAAAAGAAAACAGAGCAATTTGAAAGCACCATGCAACCAATTTAGGGATAAATTGCCACCATACTGCAAAAAATTTTTTTTATAAGTTCCTCTCAATGTTTCTGTTTCATGAGTTCTCTGCAATGGTCAATAGACAATTTTATTTTACAATATAAGTCCAAGTTTAGGCCTTGCAGGGACTTTCATGTTTGAACAATCAGTAGCCTTGCTGCCACCAGCATGATGCCAAGTGAGGTGTTAAATCCATTGATTCATGCATTATTTTAGGTATTCCTTAATGTACTACTCCCCAGAATATCTGGCTATCTGGGCAGCCCCACAAAAGATGGTGATCTGTCTCTTTGTGTCCACATCCCTTCCAACATAATGGAGCAATCCCAGATGTCATATGGGAAAGCTGCACCAGTGTCCTATACTGTACTAAGGTTACCAGATTTTTTTCAAGAATCCAGGAAACCTCTTTTTTTTAAAAAAAAAGAAAGAGAAAATGTACTTTTAAAAAGTTTTTGTTTTTTAAAGACGTAATATCTTATCTTCTGTGGTCTCCTCTGTTGCACAGCCTTCCTCTTGGCCCCGGCCTGCTCTCTTGGAGCGCTAGCTGCCGTGGAGTAGGCTCGGGCCGGGCCTGGGCTTGCCCACATGTTGGTGCTCTCCTACTTCTCCTCCTAAACAGCAGCAGCAGCAGCTGCACAGTAAGGTCAGGGCTCCCCTCTTTTTTCTCCTTCCTCTTTCTCTCTCTCTCTCTGTTCCTTCCCCCTGCATTGGCTTCGGGGTTTTCCTGGCCTCAGAGTGCTGCTGGGCAGTCGGCCAGGTGGCCAGGCGCTCTTGCACCTGGCTTGATTTGGGTCACAAGGGGTGTGTGTCAACGGTTCCCCCAGTTGATGCCCTGGGCATCCCCGATTTCCCCTCAGCAATGGCACTGGTATTCTCAGCAGCCCGGAGCCAGCCTGGTAGCGTAGTTGGCTCTGGCTGGCTTCAGGAGCTGCCTGCTGTCGTGGCGCCCACCATTTTGCCTCGCCGGCAGTCCCCATATGATGTGTCTTGCGCCGTTGAACCAATCACTCAACATTCATTCCCTACTAATAAATTTACAACACTTAAAATATAAACCCGGGGATGTTAAATGAAATCCAGGGACATTCCGGGGACAGATTTGTAAATCCGGGGACTGTCCCCAGGAAACGGGGACCTCTGGTAACCATATCCTATACCAGCTTTGTATAACTTTAATTTTATTTCCCCTAATATAGGAAGGTATAAATTAGGCTGGTTTAGTTGACCCAGTCTTCTTCCATTGCAATTCACCAATATTTTGGCCCAAATCTGATTCCCAAACTCAGGAGGAGGAGTGGCGTTATATGTCAGGGATGTGTATACCTGTGAAGAGATCCAAGATTTAGAACCTCAAAGCCAAAGTGAGAGCATTTGGGTCAAAATTAAGGGAGAGAAGAATAACAGAGACCTCATTGTGGGAGTTTACTATAGATCCCCAAGCCAAACGGAGGACATAAATGATGCCTTCTTGGAACAGATGGCCATGCATGCAAAAGGAAGGGAGATAGTAGTAATGGGGGACTTCAATTACCCAGATATTTGTTGGATGTCAAACTCAGCCAAGAGCATAAGGTCAAACAGATTCCTCACTGGCCTTGCAGACAACTTCATTGTCCAGAAAGTGGGAGAAGCAACAAGAGGAACAGCCATTTTAGATCTGGTCCTAACCAATGTTGATGACCTGGTTAGTGGGGTAGAAGTGGAAGGATCATTAGGCGCGAGTGATCATGCTCTTCTGAAGTTTACTATACAGCGGAAAGGAGCAGCCAAGCATACTAGGACTCAATTTCTTGACTTTAAGAAAGCCGACTTCATAAAACTTAGGGAAGTGCTGGGTGAGATCCCATGGGCAGTAATACTAAATGGAAAGGGAGTTCATGATGGCTGGGAGTTTGTTAAGAGGGAGATAGTAAAAGCACAACTTCAGGCAATACCAATGAGACGGAAACATGGAAGGTGCCTAAAGAAGCCAGGGTGGCTATCTAAAGAACTTTTAACTGACTTAAGATTAAAAAAGGATGTGTACAAAAAATGGAAAAGGGGGGAAACCACCAAAGAGGAATTCAAACAAATAGCCAGCACATGTAGACACAAAGTCAGAAAAGCTAAAGCACAGAATGAACTCAGGCTTGCTAGAGAGGTTAAAAGCAACAAAAAAGGCTTTTATGGGTATGTCCGTAGCAAAAGGAAGAACAAAGAAACAGTGGGGGCACTCAGAGGAGAAGATGGTGAAATGCAAACAGGGGACACAGAAAGGGCTGAACTCCTCAATGCCTTCTTTGCCTCAGTCTTCTCCGATAAAGAAAACGATGCCCGACCTGAAGAATTTGGAGCAAATGATTCAGCAGTGGAAACACAGCCCAGAATAACTAAGGAGATAGTACAAGAATACTTGGCTAGTTTAGATGTATTCAAGTCTCCAGGGCCAGATGAACTGCATCCAAGAGTATTAAAAGAACTGGCAGATGTGATCTCAGAACCACTGGCAGTCATCTTTGAGAATTCCTGGAGAACAGGCAAAGTCCCAGCAGACTGTAGGAGGGCAAATGTTGTCCCTATTTTCAAAAAGGGGGAAAGAGAGGACACAAATAATTATCGCCCAGTCAGTCTGACATCAATACCAGGGAAGATTCTGGAGCAGATCATTAAGCAAACAGTCTGTGAGCACCTAGAAAGGAATGCTGTGATCACCAATAGTCAGCATGGATTTCTGAAAAATAAGTCATGTCAGACTAACCTGATCTCGTTTTTTGACAGAATTACAAGCCTGGTAGATGAAGGGAACGCAGTGGATGTAGCCTACCTTGATTTCAGCAAGGCATTCGACAAGGTGCCCCATGATATTCTTGTAAAAGAAGCTGGTAAAATGCGGTCTTGACTATGCTACCACTCAGTGGATTTGTAACTGGCTGACTGACCGAACCCAAAGGGTGCTCATCAATGGTTCCTCTTCATCCTGGAGAAGAGTGACTAGTGGGGTGCCACAGGGTTCTGTCTTGGGCTCGGTCTTATTCAACATCTTTATCAACGACTTGGATGATGGACTCAAGGGCATCCTGATCAAATTTGCAGATGACACCAAACTGGGAGGGGTGGCTAACACCCCAGAGGACAGGATCACACTTCAAAACGACCTTGACAGATTAGAGAACTGGGCAAAAACAAACAAGATGAACTTTAACAGGGAGAAATGTAAAGTATTGCACTTGGGCAAAAAAAATGAGAGGCACAAATACAAGATGGGGGACACCTGGCTTGAGAGCAGTACATGTGAAAAGGATCTAGGAGTCTTGGTTGACCACAAACTTGACATGAGCCAACAGTGTGACGCGGCAGCTAAAAAGCCAATGCAGTTCTGGGCCTCATCAATAGGAGTATAGCATCTAGATCAAGGGAAGTAATAGTGCCACTGTATTCTGCTCTGGTCAGACCTCACCTGGAGTACTGTGTCCAGTTCTGGGCACCACAGTTCAAGAAGGACACTGACAAACTGGAACGTGTCCAAAGGAGGGCAACCAAAATGGTCAAAGGCCTGGAAACGATGCCTTATGAGGGAGCTGGGCATGTTTAGCCTGGAGAAGAGGAGGTTAAGGGGTGATATGATAGCCATGTTCAAATATATAAAAGGATGTCACATAGAGGAGGGAGAAAGGTTGTTTTCTGCAGCTCCAGAGAAGCGGACACGGAGCAATGGATCCAAACTACAAGAAAGAAGATTCCACCTAAACATTAGGAAGAACTTCCTGACAGTAAGAGCTGTTCAACAGTGGAATTTGCTGCCAAGGAGTGTGGTGGAGTCTCCTACTTTGGAGGTCTTTAAGCAGAGGCTTGACAACCATATGTCAGGAGTGCTCTGATGGTGTTTCCTGCTTGGCAGGGGGTTGGACTCGATGGCCCTTGTGGTCTATTCCAACTCTATGATTCTATGATTCTATGATTTCAGTCCACCTAGAGTACCTATCAATTTGCCAACTAACCCATTATACATTTTTGACTTTTACAGATAAGAATAGATGATAAAATTAGCTTTTCAAATTACATAAGCATCCTGCAGGAATGCAGTTTTATGTTGGGAATCTAGTAGCAAATGGTAAAACTGGTGAACTTGTACCCATTCACATCCCAGGTCCCTTTGTCTATTATAAGTTGTTCTTTTGGTCCCATTTTTCCATTCTTGAAAAAGCCTTTTCAAGCCAAAAATAGCTGTTAGCTTTCCGCAATACTATACCCTTTCTTAGATTCTCACATTTCACTACAGGGTGATATATCAAAGGGAGCAGCAGTGAACGCACCAGAGAGGAGGATTTCTGCCAACCCCTCCACACTTGGAAGGTGCTTCTAGTAAAAGGGTTCTGCATGTGTTTTATTGAGAAAACCATGAATCTAAAGAAGCGTTGCACCCAGATTATCTTCCCACCCAGCCTGGTTGCTTCCAAATTGAGCCAATATTTGTTGGCTTTGGGGGAATTGATTTAATTTAGAATAATATGTAAAAAAGGTAGACTTAATTGCTCCTGGTCATAGGTAAGGCTACTTTCCCCCTGTTGTGTACGGATTTATTAATTTTTTGTGCTTGTCCTGTTTGTTCCATAGCACATTAGCCAAAAGCTTTGAATTTCAATTTCCTGCCTCATAAAATATCTGGTTAAGGGCTATTAATGATTCAGCCATTTTATGTGCCTTCGGAGCCACAAGTTTCTTTCTCTTGGATGCCAATATTTTATTGGACCCCCATGTTTTTGTATTAGTGGTTGGATTTATACATTTTAAAGCTCTTTCACTGGAAAAAGTGCTGTGTAGTTTGCACTTGGAGGTTTTGACTCAGGGTGCTCTTTCTGTAGACTCAGCTGAAAAGAACAGGGCAAGCAGGGCGTACCCCAAATGCTCTCTTTGTTTGATGGGATGTGACAGTGTACATTATGGGTTAATAGCAGCACCTGCACATCACAATCAAGAACTTGACTCAGAACCTCAAGGGCTTCAAGTACTCTGATTTTCTGGTTGTTGGTTTTCATTTTGTGCCACCAAGGATGATGCTCTCATTTCCCTAAGAGGCACAACTGTGTCCCTGGACAGCATATTTTTTTTTATTTAAAAGATTCCTGTACCATTCTTCAGTGGAGCTACCAAGCCCTCTGACAGATGGGGAAGAATTCAAACCTTTTACATGTGCAGAAGGAAAACTTTTAGGACATGTACAATTGAGAGGCTATATATATATATATATATATATATATATATATATATATATTTGCTTTCGTAGATTTTCACGGGTACAGGAATGCAGGTTTTGGTGTCTTCGGGTGTCTTCCCGTGTAAGAGTTGGGGTGTCTAGGCGACGTTTCGACGAGGTCTCACTCGTCATCTTCAGGCTGGTGCTTTCGGCTTCTTGTTACTAGAACAGAGCAGGATCTCAGTGTTTGAGTTCCTATAAATACTGTTGAGGGGGTGTGGTGTATAGCCTCCAACGTTCTGGGCAGAGAGGAAGTTCCCAGGTTAGTGTGCCTTTTCTTCTTTTGTTCATTAATTACTTGAGGGATATCTTGAGTGATTTCTTGAGTGATATTCTGAGTACCACTTAGGAGGGTCATTAGGTGTGGATTAGTTGCTAAAGCTTTCGTGTCTTGACCTCTTGAGCTTGTGAAGAGTTTTTCTGAGAAGATGGCTGTACTGCACTTAGTTGTGCTCTGGCTTGGCTTCGTGTATAGGGGCGAGCTGTGGTTTTGTGCCCTGTGCCAGCCAGATCTGTGTAGGGATTGCAGGGGGGTGCAGCATCCGGAGGTGCCACTATGGTTTGGCTACTGGATGGTGTCTGTAATTTATCTGTGGAGAGGGTCTGGGTTTGGGTCTGGTGTGGTTGATTGGAGATGGCGTTCTGTGTGCCTCTGGTTCTGGTGTCGGTTTTTGTGGGGAGGGCTAATTTCCAGATGTCTGGCAGGCGGGACGTGTCGTCACGCTTGTTCATGTTGTGAGGGTGTTTCTCTATCTCGATGGCTTCCATGATTATTCTCTTGTGGTGATGTTCCATGTTAAAGAGCAATTTGGAATCTGCAAAATTAATTGGTAAAGAGAGGAAAAAACTTCCTCTCTTTACCAACACATGAAAGAAACAGGACACGAAATTAATTTTGCAGATTCCAAATTGCTCTTTAACATGGAACATCACCACAAGAGAATAATCATGGAAGCCATCGAGATAGAGAAACACCCTCACAACATGAACAAGCGTGACGACACGTCCCGCCTGCCAGACATCTGGAAATTAGCCCTCCCCACAAAAACCGACACCAGAACCAGAGGCACACAGAACGCCATCTCCAATCAACCACACCAGACCCAAACCCAGACCCTCTCCACAGATAAATTACAGACACCATCCAGTAGCCAAACCATAGTGGCACCTCCGGATGCTGCACCCCCCTGCAATCCCTACACAGATCTGGCTGGCACAGGGCACAAAACCACAGCTCGCCCCTATACACGAAGCCAAGCCAGAGCACAACTAAGTGCAGTACAGCCATCTTCTCAGAAAAACTCTTCACAAGCTCAAGAGGTCAAGACACGAAAGCTTTAGCAACTAATCCACACCTAATGACCCTCCTAAGTGGTACTCAGAATATCACTCAAGAAATCACTCAAGATATCCCTCAAGTAATTAATGAACAAAAGAAGAAAAGGCACACTAACCTGGGAACTTCCTCTCTGCCCAGAACGTTGGAGGCTATACACCACACCCCCTCAACAGTATTTATAGGAACTCAAACACTGAGATCCTGCTCTGTTCTAGTAACAAGAAGCCGAAAGCACCAGCCTGAAGATGACGAGTGAGACCTCGTCGAAACGTCGCCTAGACACCCCAACTCTTACACGGGAAGACACCCGAAGACACCAAAACCTGCATATATATATATATATATATATTTGCTTTCGTAGATATCCCTCAAGTAATTAATGAACAAAAGAAGAAAAGGCACACTAACCTGGGAACTTCCTCTCTGCCCAGAACGTTGGAGGCTATACACCACACCCCCTCAACAGTATTTATAGGAACTCAAACACTGAGATCCTGCTCTGTTCCAGTAACAAGAAGCCGAAAGCACCAGCCTGAAGATGACGAGTGAGACCTCGTCGAAACGTCGCCTAGACACCCCAACTCTTACACGGGAAGACACCCGAAGACAACAAAACCTGCATATATATATATATATATATATATATAAATAATGTATTTGGGGATACAGTAGTACCTCGCAAGACGAATGCCTCGCAAGACGAAAAACGCGCAAGACGAAAGAGTTTTCCATTTTTTGAGTTGTTCCGCAAGACGAATTTCCCTATGGGCTTGCTTCGCAAGACGAAACGTCTTGCGAGTTCTTGCGAGTTTGTTTCCTTTTTCTTAAAGCCGCTAAGCCGTTAATAGCCGCTAAGCCGTTAATAGCCGCTAAGCCGCTAATAGCCGTGCTTCGCAAGACGAAAAAACCACAAGACGAAGAGACTCGCGAAACGGATTAATTTCGTCTTGCGAGGCACCACTGTAGAACAATGACTCCGAGGAACTGAGGAGGAAATGGTAGTATTCCTACTGATCTCTTTCCCAGAAGATAGGCTTATAGTACACCAAGATAGAAACCCAGGACCCTTGGTCCATCTATTGGACTAAGCTGACTGGCATCAGATCTCTAGGCTAGGGTTTCAAACAGGGTTCTTCTATCCCAGCCCTACCTCTGGATGCCAGAGATTGAACCGAGGACCTTCTGCATGCAAAGCAGATGCTCTGCTACCAAGCCCACAGCTCTTTCCTAAATTCTTCTGATGAATGCAATAGGAGGCAGGTGGATTAATTCCTTGTATCCCAAATGCCCTGCAGTAATCCTAACGAGTGAACTACACACATAAATATTGCTGACTAACGATACAGTCATACCTCGGGTTGCAAACGCTCTGGGTTGCGTGTTTTCAGGTTGCAGACTGCGCCGAACCCGGAAATACCTTAACGGGTTACTTCCGGGTTTGGGCGCTCGCACATGTGCAGAAGCGCAAAATGACGTCATGCGCAGAAGCGCTGAATCGCATCATGCACAAACACAGCACTGCGGGTTGCGAACGCTGCAGGTTTCGAACGCTGCGGGTTGCACACGTGCCTCCCGCATGGATCACGTTTGCAACCCGAGGTATGACTGTACACAGTTTCCTTTTGTTCTTCTGATCCAAAATCTCTAGAATTCCCACTTGTTCACAATCCAGCTTCATCTGTATACTTCATGGAGCTTCTCAAAGGCGATAAACAATCTTCAGTGGATGGACTGTAGCAATAGTGTAGTGGAAGATGAAACAGAACCGGCAGGTGGGGCTCTGTTGCTCTCTAGCCTGCCTCTTACCAAAAGCAAGGCAGTGTAGGTATAGTTTGGGTACAGCACTGGAAGCAATAGATTGGCTCCACTTCAAGCCAACACTCCACTGAGCTCTCAGTGCCTTGCCCCTGCCTTCTAGATAAGCAGCCGTGGCCCAATGCATTTGATTAGAGTTACTGGGCTGTAGACAGCCTGTACCCATGAGTTTTCATGCTTGGGCTTTGGTTTCTCAGACTATGTGAGGCCCTTGCCCTGGCAATCACCCATCTGTCATGCCAGCAGCAGATCAGGCTATCTGTTCATGTTATTAGGTGAAAAGGGAGGCTCTTTAATCAGAGCTAGGTTCTTGTCTTTTCCCAAAGTGTGGTGGTGATACAATAATGCAGGAGGGAGAAGCGGGTAGCATGAAACCTTCTCAAAAGCTAAGAAGAGATTTTGCAGAAGGGATGTGTCAGCAGCACCATGAAACAAGAAGTGGCTCTTTGCTTAGTTGCTCAGGTCTGTTGAGACCTGGCAGCAACAGGCCTGGATAAATGTGAGTGTAAGTCTGCGCTGCCTATATGTGGAGCAACTCTGGGCAGAAAGCCCAGGCTTTCCTTGCTTACTGGTAAATGGAGTGATGAAGAGAGAGACCATTCCTCTGATTGTTGTAGAACAGTGTTGATTTTTTTTAAATAATACTTTTACTGGTTTTCATTATAACAAACATAACAATAAATATTAAGAAATAAAAAATAAAAATTTGAACAACTGTATCATTTTGCATAATGTTTGTACAGGACCAAAATATGGGATTTCTCCAATCCCCCAACTTCCCTCTACCCCCTCCATGGTTCCATTATTTGTAGAACAGTGTTGAAACTTCAGGCTCCACGCTGAAGCAAAAGATTTGTGGGCCTCTTATAGCTCAGCCATCAAACACTGCTTTATAGTCCAGCCTGTAAACATCTTTGATGTTGCCTTTGGTTCAGTAAGTCACCTAGACGAGGCCCTGTTGATAACCAGCAGGGAAACACAAGTGATAATTGCTTCACAGTCTTTTATTTATTTTTAAAAACATTTATAGACTACCTTTCATCGTAAATAGCAATGAAGATTACAAGAGAAAATGAATACAATAAAACAATCCATTTTTTAAAAAGGAAAAAACAGAACCACTACTGATATCTAGGAATTCCAGTAGAGTTGGTACTAAAAATCAGTGCTCAGGCATGCATGCCCTTTCAAACATGCATGTTTTTGCCAATTGGAGGAAGGCAATCACAACAGCTGTCCTGCAACGACATCTTTACAATCAACTAATCAATATAACTTTCCCCCAACTGCTTAGCACTTCTAGTAAGGGTAATGTTTTACTAGATGTGGCCATAGCTGTAGTGAACAAAATGTGCCTGGGCCTTGACGTACATCCTCATAATATTATATACTAACAGTAGACTCATTCTCTGCATGCAGACTTCATGTCACCTGAAACAGCACAACTCATGTTCAAGATAGAGACTGCAGCAGGCTTGGGGGAGTCCCTAGGTTTGCTGAAGTGCCAGCAATATTCAGTGGGGAAGCCCAACCCAATGAAGACTTACCATGGTCAGTGGTCATAACGTTGAGTGATGGGAGAGGATAGGGTGGAAAACTGGTGTGAAAGAATAGAATACAGCCGAACCTTGGATCCTGAACACCTTATGAGTCAAACGTTTTGGCTCCCGAACACCGGTTTGCGAACATTCTTTGGAAGCCAAGCATCTGAGGCGGCTTCTGTGGCTTCTGATTGAGTGCAGGAAGCTCCTACAGCCAATTGGAAGTGGCGCCTTGGTTGTCGAATGTTTTGGGAAGTCAAACAGACTTCCAGAACAGATTTCATTTGACAACCAAGGTATGACTGTATCCTGAAACAAGACATGACTGGCTGAGTAGGGCATTAAACAGAAGCACTCCACACTGCAACATTTTGTTACAGGTCCCACTTGTATCTCCCTTTGTCCTTAGTTAATGTGGTACAACCAGATTGTGCTTGATGCACCCTGAACTTGAATTCCCACAGACGGATTCATCCATATTGGTAGAAAAATGTAACTTCTAATGAACAGCAGATACTAAAGCTACTGATAGATGAATCTGTGCACTAAAATGTTTGGCCAGGATGCTGGATCAGATGAGTCTTTAAGCCTGCTCCGTTCAGGCTCTTCTTATGTTCTTGGTAGACCGACCATACTGCTCCAGAAGCTGTAGGAATTGGCAGTAAGGAATTTGCACAACAAACCCTTTCCGAATGTAACCTAGGTAATCAAGTTCAAGAAGCTCTCCAGACTCGAGATTCTGGTGTATGGTGGCTGCAGTGAAGTCTTTGGTTATAAATGTACCTTTTCTCAGAAGATTATGTAATAGATGTGTTATAGCGCTCCATGATGCCATCATTCTTTCCCCCGAGAGAATGAATTTTTGAGTGTTATTGCACTCTGGAGAGGGATTGGGCATAATCCCTGAACCTCACTGTTGCAGCTGACCCTCATCCATTCTTCTACTGCATTAATCTCTTTCTATATGAAAACACTTGAGCAGGAGGAAAGTCTTGCCAGATTAACACAAACCTCCCTATTCAAGGAGAGGAAGTTTTCTGAAACAACAAAAGCATGAGAGCCTGTGCCAGTGCTATTCTGAGACAGGAAAGTATTATTTCTGTTTAATAATAGAAAAATATATGTCTTCTTTTGAAGTGGCCTCTTCTGGTGCTTATTATTGCTGAGAGTCCTATTAGTCTATAGGAGTAGAAAGACAGCCAGCTGCACGGTGGAGAGCAGACAAGACACATGTGTTTGCCCAACTCTCGTATTTTAGCCCTAATCTTGTACAGTGGTACCTCGGGTTACAAACACTTCAGATTACATGCGCTTCAGGTTACAGACTCCGCTAACCCAGAAATAGTACCTTGGGTTAAGAACTTTGCTTCAGGATGAGAACAGAAATCAGGCAGCGGCAGCAGCGGGAGGCCCCCATTAGCTAAAGTGGTGCTTCAGGTTAAGAACAGTTTCAGGTTAAGAACGGACCTCCAGACCGAATTAAGTTCTTAACCTGAGGTACCACTGTACATCTAAGGGCCTTCCCAGACAATGGATACTTATGATGTGGATTCAATACAGATATCGTTCTCCCTTGTCTAATGCCGCTATACAAATCTGTGTTGGAACTGCATATGAAATACTGTGTACAGTTCTGGTTGCCTCACCTAAAGAAAGATATTGAAGAGTTGGAAAAGGTCAAGAGAAGAGCAACCAAAATGATCACGGGGCTGGAACACAACTCCCCTATGGGGAAAGGTTGTAGCACTTGGGGTTTGCTAGTTTAGAGAAAAGGTGAATGAAAGGGGACACCATAGAAGTTTATAAAATTATACATGGCATGCATAATTTCCCTCTCTCATAACACTACAACTTGTGGGCATCTATCCGATGAAGCTGAATGCTGGAAGATTCAGGACAGGTGAAGGAAAGTATTTCTTAAACTGTGTTACCCTACAAAGGGGGTATGGAAGCACACCGGTCCTCTTTAGCCAAATAACGACAGCAAAGTTGTGGAAAGAGTTCAGATTTATTGCAGACTGCAGTAAGAATAATTGATCCAGAGGAATGCTCCAAATTCTGGACCCCGAATACAAAATTCGAGATGCTTTTATAATATTCTCTTTGCATGGTTAGCTTGTGAACGATCCCTTTCAGCAACATGTTTGGATAATAGAATGCGTGGACAGCTTGTGGACTCCGCATGTCCACATCTAATTGGTTTACAAAAAAGTATGCTCTACTAGCTGCATCATGGCAACAGATAGTTCTGGACAAAGTTTATGAATTCACTATTCTTCTGTCTCATGCAAAATGTTGCATTTTTGGTAGTTTGTTACATGAAGCGGTCAGTTTGGAGCTTCTAGTCTTTTCAAGGCCACTTCACCTTTCTGGTATGTGAAGCTGATAAGCGAGGCCCTGCTTGTTAGCAAAAAGACAGGTTGAGTTGCATGAAAAATCTCTGCTTAGCTAGGTATGTACTTTTATGCAGGACAATGGAACAGATACATTGTGGTTGTGACTGAAACATGTTTATGCAGGCTCAGCACTTAGCAGGCTGAGATCAATTGTGTATCAGAAGCATGTTCTGTGACAAAGAGGGCGAGAGCAGGTCAGTACAGTGGTACCTCAGGTTAAGTACTTAATTCATTCCGGAGGTCCATTCTTAACCTGAAGCTGTTCTTAACCTGAAGCACCACTTTAGCTAATGGGGCCTTCAGCTGCCGCTGCGCCGCCGGAGCACAATTTCTGTTCTCATCCTGAAGCAAAGTTCTTAACCTGAGGTAATAGTTCTGGGTTAGCGGACTCTGTAACCTGAAGCATATGTAACCCGAGGTACCACTGTATAGGGGTACTCTGTACTTCATTTTCCAGCTAGCCTGAAGGGACTTGGCAGATCTCCTGCATTTCTAATCGGCACCACCTCTCCTTGGTGTCCCACTAGCTGCTGATAGCAGATTCTAAGCTATTATTCAGTGGAAACTGATTCATAGCAGAAATATTAGATCTGTGAAAGCAATGTATGAGAGCAATGTATGCTCATAAATGCCTGCCTGCTGGGTTGACCCCAGTGGATCATGACATTCACCTGAGTCCCAGTTAATGACACTCCGGTATCAGAACTTGCTGCCACGGGAGACACTGATGGCCACTAACATAAAAGAGGTTTAGACAAATTTATGGAGGGGTGTGTGTCAATGGCTGCTAGCCAAATTGGTCATTTTTCTACCTTCACTGTTAGAGGTAGAATATCTCTGAATGTCAGTTGCTGGGGAGTGTGCTTTTGCCCCATAGGCAACTGGGTTGGCCACTGTGAGAACAGGATGCTGGGCTAGATTGGCTTTTGGCCTGATCCAGCAGGATTTTCTTATGTTCAGGTTTCTCTTAAAACAAGAGCAAGCTTTAGTAGCTTTAACATTCATCACAGGGCTGTGCACTTTAAAAAAAAAAATCACAGTTCTTGGAACAATTAGATAATTGTATTCATAAGGGTTTTGGTTGCATTGGATAGACTGCTAAGAAATCCAGGTCCCAGGCTGGTTTATGTTTCTTATTTTTTGCCCTTCATTTGTGCATGTGTGTGTTCTGTGTTAATCCATGGGAATGAGGAAGGAGGGAAGTGTCTGCCACACTTGGAAAACAGCTGCAAGATATGTTGTGTGTGTGTGTGTGTGTGTGTGTGCGTGCGCACGCACACACACACACACACACACACACACACACTCACTCACACACAGTGCTAGTCCACTGCCCTTCAGTAATAACCCTCCAAACCCTGAGACTGGATGCCATATGCACAGCAGGAGAAAGGGGCCTTGCCAGGCTGCTGGCAGCTGCTGTCTAAGAAGTTTTGCTGGGAATGACTGGAATCAGTCCCTAGCGTATTAAGAAGGGTTACACTTGTCTTCCTGGCTCCTGTTCCTGCCAGTGGGAACTGAAATTTTCAGAGAGGGGGATAGGCTGCTTGTTTGTAGGGCATGACTGGCTAATTTGCTTAATTTCACGTTAAAGGTTGTGCCCAAATGAACAGGGCTTTTGGTCTCTTCTGTGCAGAGGACATTTATTCATTCTCTAGCTGTGCTTAAGTGTCTGGTGGGTGCCTTGGTATGCTGTTTGTATTATTTTGCATTTGTTTTATTCTATGGATTTGGGGAAGTAGTACGTAAGCCTAGGTGTGTTTGTATAATGTGATCTTATTGCCTGAAGTGATTTGTTTATTTTGATTGGGTGTTTGATGCTTCTTGCTCTCAAAAATATAACCAATTTAAGAATATTTGCTCTTTGCCACACACACACACACACACACACACACACACACACTGCATTTTATCATGCTGCTACAAATGTTTCACATGGCCTCTTTCTAATGGCTAACGCCTTCTACTCCTGTCATCTCAGTTTTAGTTTTTTTTCTGTTTAGTGCTGAGCTTCTCAATTCCAGCCCTCTGTATTCTCACATGGGGAGGTTCCATGTGGCGTAGGGACTGCAAGGTGATGACCAGCTTTACAAGTTACGGTAGGAGGGGCTAGGGACTAGGGATGATGGGCGTTGTAGTCCAAAACATCTGAGGACACCTGGTTGGCGAAAGCTATTGCAGAGGCAATCTCTTATGATAAATAACAAGCAGAGCCATTTTGAGCCTTTGGGAGCGAGGCAGAACTAAATAATATACCAAAGAGCACAAGACCATGTTATAAACCACTTGAAAGGAATATTCTGGCAATGAAATTCATTTCAGTACTATAAAGTTCTGCTGAGACAGAAAGGCAGTGGCCATGACGGCAAAGGACAGACTGTTCTGCCCAGTGAGCTTCCAGCTATACCACATCTGGAAATAAGAACAATTGCCATGCATTTAAATTTGCTGATGTCCACCCCCAGGGCCTTCTAACAAAATATCATACAACAGTGTTGTAAAAATAGGGGCAGCATGCCCAAATGCTCTCCCTGGAGGACAGAAGTCAGGCAGAAAGTGTAATGCAGGAGTCCAGCGCCTGTCTGTAGGTAATGAAATGGGTAGGGAATGCCAGATTTCGAACATGACCCCAAAGCCAAGGGCACAGCTATGGGTGAGAGGATGAGAGGGATCTATCCTCCCCCAAGCCACATGCTTCTCAGCATGTATGGAGTGCCATTTCTTTGTGAGGAGCACTCCCTCGTCTGTATGGAGGCTCTTTGCACATCATCCTGAGAGTGTTGCATGGTGTTCTCTGTAACTTTTCAATTTCTGACTTCTTTTTTTAAACCACCTGGAACCTAACATCTAAAGGGCTGCAATCAGGAGAAGCGTAATGGTGGGAAGAGACAGATGTGTTTTAATACTGGCCTCATTTGCCATTCTCCCTCTCAGAATTAACTCTCTTCCATCTGCTTTTCTCCCAGTAAGGAAAAAGAAATGAGTCCCCATCTGCTTAGGGGTGCAACAGTCCCATGACCACTGGGATGAGGCTTACTGATGTTGTTATATTCTTTGACACAGCGGAATAGTCCTCCTCCTCAGTTGATATGGTGAAGTCTAATGATGTTATGGCTGCTGACTGACTGACTGTTCCACTTGGTTCTATTGTTTCCTTTCCCACGTTTCCTTCTGTACATTTGTAAATTGCCCAGTTCCTGTAGCTCAGGTGGTGCCACAGAAGTAAAATACACCACATTACAACTGTAGCTACCCCATTTTTGCGTGAGGGAGCTGTTGACTCATTTTAAGAGTGAGGAAGTGGGCAGCTTTTCACTTCAAGCAATCTGTGCCCCATTTACTTCTTTTCTTCCTTGACGTCAACACACACTTTACTTTATTTATAACCCCTTAAGAGTGCTCTCTCATCATCCCATCTCTGGGAATTGTTGTTTTCGCTGCTTTTGCTTCTCCTTCACACGTCGCTTGTTTGTGTTCCCCCTCCCCACTTGCAATCCCATTCTGTTGACAGGATACTTGTTGTGATCCCCAACTGGGTTATAAATGGTTTTCTGTGTCTCTGGTCTCTCACAGGATCAGGTGACTTCGGCCCTGTCAGAGCCCAGCCAGATTCTCTTGAGAAATAATTACAGAGCCTAATGCAAATAAGCAAAGAGTCAACTGGAAATAAATGACACAGCTAAAGAAAACAAAACTGGGATGTGGGGTGGGGTGGGGGGGATGTTGGGCTTTTAAAATAAACTCTATCAAAAGCAAAGGAGAGGGATTTTAAGGGAAGGATTTGGGAGGGGATTAAGGACTTTGAGAGCTAAGAAAACTTATGGGGCAGTAGAAAGAAGCTGCTAATTTTGGGGGTTCGGCCTTTTGCGGACTTAACTCACAAGATTGTTGTGAGCATAAAACTGGTAGGGGGAGAACCACTTGGAGGTCTGGGGAGCAAAGGTGGGATATAAATGCAGTTGTCAGTATTAATAATAACAAGATGAAGGTCTACCAGGCTTGCATGTTGAGCACACTGCTTTATGGAAGTGAGTTGTAGGCAACTTAACAACCATCAGGAACGATGTTCAATGGCTTCTGCAAGCACTGTGTCAGGAAGATTTTGGATATCACATGGCAAGACAGAATTTCAAATATGGATGTGCTCTACCAAGCCCATATTTCCAACATGTTCACACTCAGGATCATTGGTTTGAGCTCCATCTTGGGCAAACGATTCCTATATTGTGGGGAGTTGGACTAGATAACCCTCGTGGTCCCTTCCTGCTCTACAATTCTATAATTCCTGTCTCAACAATGTCTGTGCTATCTTGGTCATGTCCACAGAATGGAAGATGGCGGAATCCCAAGGATGTGCTCTACAGGGAGCACCAGGCCTGTTGGCAGACCAACTACATTACAAAGATGTTTGCATATGGGACATGAAAGCTGGCAACATCAGCCCCGCCATTTGGGAATCATGTGGGAATCCCTTGTAGCACCTGGAGACAGTCAGGTCGTGTATCCACAGCAGTGACTAGTGGAGGAATAAGTGCTAGAAGGAGTGCAGTCAAGAAACAGCATGGTGCATCTGCAGCAGCACAACCAGAAACCATCATCTGCTCCAGCTGCAACAAAGCATTTTTTCTCTCCTGTATCAACTTCTACAGCCACGGCAGGCACTGTAACTCTCCAATGGTTTGACTTCACGCCCTTAAGGTGCATTCCTTCACTGTCTCCCAAGATGCCAGCAAATATTAATATAATGTGTGAAGGAGATTTGCAGCATGCAACACACCTACCGCTATCTAATCCACAATAGCATGTTGTGGTTTTTTGGCAGGGGGGAATGATTATTTGGGTTTTAATACAGTGGTGCCCCGCAAGACGAACACCTCGCAAGACGGAAAACCCGCTAGACAAAAGGGTTTTCCGTTTTGGAGGCGCTTCGCAAAACGAATTTCCCTATGGGCTTCCTTCGCAAGACGAAAGCCCATAGGGAAATCTCCGGGACAGCGGGGAAGCGCAGCGTCTTCCCCCCTGTCCTCTGACCTCCTCCGAAGGCTGGCGGTGGGGCGGAAAGCCCTTCTCCCCGCGCCAGCCTTCGGAAGGCTCCTTCGAAGGCTGGCGGTGGGGAGAAAAGCCCTTCTCCCCGAGCCAGCCTTCGGAAGGCTCCTCCGAAGGCTGGCGGTGGGGAGAAAAGCCCTTCTTCCCCGCGCCAGCCTTCGGAAGGCTGCTCCGAAGGCTGGCGGTGGGGCGGAAAGCCCTTCTCCCCGCGCCAGCCTTCGGATGGCTGTCCTGAAGACTTGCGGTAGGAGGAGGGTTTTCCTTCCCACCGCCAACATTCAGAATGCTGTTCTGAATGTTGGCGGTGGGGAGGAAAAACCCTCCTCCCACCGCAAGCCCCGGGAACAGAGGAGAAGCGCTGCGCCCCTTCCCCTCTGTTCCCGAACCTGTCCTGAAGGCTTGCGGTGGGGAGAAAAGCCCTTCTCCGCACCGCCAGCCTGGCAAGCGGTTTCCATAGGAACGCATTAATTGATTTTCAATGCATTCCTATGGGAAACCGTGCTTCGCAAGACGAAAAACTCGCAAGAAGAAAAAACTTGCGGAACGAATTAATTTCGTCTTGCGAGGCACCACTGTAGTTGGGTTTGCAGAGACCCCCACTGAGTTGTGACCCACCCGCTTTTTCCTTTGCTGCTGTAATAGCCTGCTCTCCTGTTATATCCTAATCTTGGTTTGACAGACATGGAGAGGATGGGAGCAGTGTGTCTTACAAGTCTTGGCAGTGAAGCATGAAATAACTTCCCTTTTATTGGAAATTATAATGTGGAGACTATCAAACCCATTCCAGATGTGTGGCGAAGAGGGGCTGTTTACTGTGAGGAGACTACACAACTGGGAGTTTAGGGAGAGGGGCCCACATACAGGCACGTTAGTGAGGGGGGAAATTCCAGTGGACTGGAGGTTGGGGAGGAGCAGAATGGCCCATTCTTGCTTGCTGCCCTAGTCTGAACAATCGTGTTCAGTAAAAACACAACCTATGCAGGAAGGCAGCCAAACCAAGAAGCAGGAGCAGCTGTTGCAGTTGTAGGCTCTGCCTTGGCATCTATGGAGACCAGTACAGGAGGGCTGTGTTCCAGCCAATCTATGGAATGACATCTCCATTTCTTCTTCCGCTCAGTTGCAAGTCCCATTTGACTGTGGGAAAGCAAGTGGTCGCCACTACAGATGGCGTTCACAGTTTCAGCTCCGCAAATGGCTTCCGTTCTGAGCCCACTATCTGCATGCCTTCACATTACGATGGGGATTACAGCCAGGGCGAAACACCCAAAGTGTTTGTTTTATTGTTTACAGCTGCAGCTAAGCAGAGAATGGTCTAGTATCTGGCATGCTTTATAGGAACTCCCTCTCCGTGTAAAGCAGGGTTTTTAGCTAGCGCATGGCCTACAGTTGAAGCGGCTATAGAATTCAGCCCCAGCAGAAGTTGCTGGCCCATAAACTTTAATGGCTAAATAAATGGCCAGCCTCAAATTTAGACATCTGATGTAGTAGTGGAGGCTCTCAGATATGAAACCCATGAGGATGCATGCGCAGGTGCATTTGTTGACAGACACTTTGATCAAACACATGAGAGGTGTGTGGAAATGATTAGTGGGCTGTAGTAAGAATGGTAGGTGCTTTGCATGGTGCCAAACATTATAATTGTTAGGGCCAGTGTGGTTTACTAGTAGACAGAATGTTCAGCCTGGACCCAGATATTGGGCTATTTAAACTTGAGTTGAAATCATATACTAGTCATGGACTAGTGAAAGAGGATTATACTGAAGAGGTTTTTAAGTGTTGGATGTGCTAAGGACTATAAGCATTGTAGAAATATTTGCTAAACATCATCTAATCTTTTTTTAATCAATTTGTGTCAATAAATAGCCTCTTCCTTTCTCTGGAGTAAATGATCAATGTCCCTGCTTTCCGATATATGTGGCATTTGTCCTTCTCATGGCATCATGTCACCTTACAAGTGCCCATTGAATGGTTGTTGAAAGGCTTCTTGATAATGAACCATTTCAAACAACACTGCAAGGCACCTTGGGTCATTTATGCATTTTATCTCCCTTGTTCCTCCCCCAAATGCCCAGAGGTTCCCTTTTGGCCTTACATTTTTCACCAGTGGGGTGCAAATCACTCCTGAAATGTTGCCTGTGAAGGATGAGCCACCTTCGTCATTAACTCTTCATACTCTGGGAAACATCCTCTGGAGGTTGGCTTTAGATTTGATTAGTTGCTGCTTTGCCTTTGCTGAAATTTCTTGCAGACTGGACAAGGAGGTGTGCAGAATTACTAAGAGCTGAGCCAAAATGATGAGGGAGAAATTAACTCATCCACAAATGATTCTGGAATGTGGGGAATCTAGTCAGGTCAGGATTTATTGGTGGGTTAAAAAACAAACAACAATTCCTGGCCATCCAGCATATAATTGTTCAGCAGCATCTCCCACACACTATTCCCATTCCCTCCCTTTCTCTGCTGCTCTGATTTATATTTCTGGTTCGTTCAGAAGCCTTGCAGTAAAAGGGCATTTTTAAATTTTTTTTTGCTAAGAAATATTAGTCTTAGAAGATGGATAGAGATAGCAAAGAACAGCTACTTACTAAATTAGAGGAAGCAGCTGTGTATGCAAAACAGGTGTGCCCTAGCAAATTCAGACTAATGAAAAGTATTTTGTTGTGTCTGGGAAATCCAATGGACACAGAAAATTTGGCAGCGTGAACAAGCAATGCCTAATATCATAGGCAACATTCTAACACTATTTCATGCACAGATGCTGCCCGTCAGTGCTAATTTGACCTGTCAGAGGTATTCATGTATCTGGTTTTGCTTTATGTGAAGTTAGAAATATAGACTGCTGCTACTTCTTATAGCTTCAGCCTAGCCAGAACTACAAAGGAACAGAAGGAAGAAGTCTCAGGAGCAAACTGGAATGCAGAATCACCAAGGATCTTTTCTGTATTGACATGTATGTTAACATCTGGGGAATTATTCAAAATCACGACCACCTGACGCCACCCTTGGATTGGGGAGTTTTGCTATCATTACGGGTGAAAGATAGACTCCTGCACGTGTGCCAGGCAGCCAATCTCTCTGGAGATTTACCTTCCCAAGGTTCATATTTTATCATGTTGTACAGCGGAACAAATCAGTTACAGGAATGACACAGACCATCTGACCTGCTGGGGGCCCCTCCTGTCTGTGGAAGACCATGTGGTTTTCTGAACCTTCCTCCCACACACACTGGCCTCTTTCTGCTTAAGGGTGTGTCTATTCCTCACTAAAAAAAAACCCACCCCAAATAATTTCTTCCACTATTACAACAGGCAAGAGCATGAGGGAGTGCTAATGCAGTGAGGTCACTATTGTTTTGTTATAGGTCAGGTTTAGAAAACACATCACTTAAACCACTAGCAATGAACCCAGGGAACAAATAATAATTTGGGTTGAATTCTCATTCAGGTTTTTTTACCTCTCCAGTTTGGTTCTAGTACACACAAAATTTCCTTTAATTGGTCTTTTAAAATAGTATATTTAACAAGGAAAGAAAAAAATCAGTGAGAAAAAAGAAACAAAAAACATAATCTGCTTACATTAAAAATACAATAACTGCCAATACATCTTAATTTAAACATGTAAATCAATATATGCCATCCAAATGTCCAAATAGGTTTCCACATGAAGTTGAGATGAGATGCAGCTTTACTTAAATCAATCACACGGATGCCCAGAGAGTGCCTAACCACTCTGTTTGAGACAAATTTGCTGGGATTGCTGTTGGCTGTGGAATTTTATTCCATATCATTGTCTTTTTTATGTTCTGAGACACTTCAGCCTCAAGCTCCATCTTGATTTCTGTTTGCCTGTTTATACTTTCAGCTGAAGTTGTTGCTTGTTGGTGACAATTGTAGCTTGTTGCTTGTGGAGGCAGCTCTGAGGTCACAGCCTGAGACAGCAGATTTTTTCCATGAAATTTCATGTCCTGGCCCTGCATTAAACAGCACCTACATATGAAACCACAGTAGTAAACAGTGTGATCCTATGCATGCGTATACTTGGAAGTAAGTCACGTTTTGTTCAATGGGATTTACTCCTGAGTGTAAATTGGCAGCCTAATTTGGCAACTGCATTATTTCACTTTGTATGTACTACATTTGCAAGGACTTTACCTTTGCTATTTTAATTACTATTTTTCCATCGAGAGTCCATTTTTGTAAGCTCAACAGATGAACTTTGCTTGGCCAAATCTTGCCTGCGTTGTTGGTGCCATGCTTAGGCAGACTGAGGTTGTTGCTTCTGACAATTGTTGTTGGGTGTAATGAAAGGAAAGCAGTTTGTTAGTTAAGTTTCACTGTGGTTTATTTATTGCTAGTCATGAAAGGTGCTTGTGATATCATAATAACTCAGCTGGCCTTATGATGCATGTCTTGACCTGGATGAGTGGGTGGGATTCATTTGCTGCTCTGCACCAGGCAACAAAATGACTTGGGCTAGTTTTGACCCTCCCTGCACATATCCCAGGTGAATGAAGAAGGAAGTGGTGATTGCAAGTCTTTGTATCTGCCCACCCACAGCTTCATTGGATGGGTGTGGATGCACCCTTCCATCGCTGGGTCTGCCTTTGTCTCTTTGCATCTGTTTTCAAATTGATTCTGCATCTATCTACAATGAGCTTTAATTTTTGGAATGAAACCAGTTTCTTAAGAAGTGTTTTTCAGGGCCAAAAAATGTGCAGTTGTTCCAGAATGTGTGTGGACTTCGTAGAAAAAGCAAGCACTCAGGCTCCATTGATTCCAGAATAAAATGTCATGTGTACACAACCTGTATGTCTGTGATTTTAAGTTTTGCAAGTTCCCTAGACTGCCAGTATCAAAATATGTGTTTCCCAGAAACTCAATACATACATTATGGCATTGAGATAGCAAAAATCCTAGCATATAGGAGCTGCAGAAACAGAGTTCTATAAGCAATTGTTTAAGCATGTTTTTTTTAAATTTTTATTAGTTTCAATTCATTATACCACACCAAACATTCAAGCAACAAAAAAGACGAACAAAACACACACACAAAAACAACAAAAAAGAAAAAAATTACATAACATAAAACACCAACAAGTTAAACTTACAATAACTAAATAACTAAATCACACAACAATAATTGACTTCCCTTCAACTCGGTTTTGGAATATGTTATGAAAGGTTTCCTATCTGCAGTTTCATTTTCTTAAAACTATTTGCGTCGCAAGCGTTATATCGAGCCTACTGTGATTTTTAGATTTTTTACATCTGTTTCAATATATGTCAGAAATTTATTCCAATCATTGTTAAACTTTGTAACTTTTTGGTTTCTTATTTTCTTTGTCATTTTTGCCAATTCTATATAGTCAAATAATTTTGATTGCCACTCATTTATAGTTGGGATTTTTGATGTCTTCCAATTTTGTGCTATTAGTGTTCTAGTGGCCACTGTTGCATATTGGAAGAGTGTTTGGTCTTCCTTTTTTATTTCTTCTCCAATTACAGTGGTACCCCGCAAGACGAACGCCTCGCGAGACGAAAAACTCGCAAAACGAAAGGCTTTTTCGTTTTCGAGTTGCCTCGCAAGACGAATTTCCCTATGGCCTTACTTCGCAAAACGAAGCTTGCCCCGCAGGCTCTGGGGACAGCGGGTCTTCCCCGCTGTCCCCGGACCTCTTTTGAAGCAAGGGGCGGCGGGGAGAAGCGATCTTCTCCCCGCAGCCCCAGGTCTGGGGACAGTGGGAAGCGCAGCGCTTCTTTCCCGCTGTCCCCGGACCTCTTTTGAAGCAAGGGGCGGCGGGGAGAAGCGATCTTCTCCCCGCAGCCCCAGGTCCGGGGACAGCGGGAAGCGCTTCCCGCTGTCCCCGGACCTCTTTTGAAGCAAGGGGCGGCGGGGAGATCGCTTCTCCCCACCGCCCCTTGCTTCAAAAGAATTCTTTCACTCCAATTCTTATTCCGCGTATCTCTGAAGTTTTCCTAATCTTATTTGTAATTATTTCTAACACCATAATAAACAAAAGAGGTGACAGAGGGCACCCCTGTCTTGTACCCTTCGAAATTTCAAAGGATTCCGTTAAGCTATTATTAATAATTAGTTTAGCACTTTGTTGTGAGTAAATTGCTTTTATTCCTTCCAAGAATGTGCCCTCTATCCCTGCCATTTCCAAACATTTTATTAGAAAATGCCAGGATACATTGTCAAAAGCCTTTTCGACATCAATGAACAATACTGTGGGGATCTCATTTTTGCATTCTATATATTCCATAAGGTTTATTATATGTCTTATGTTGTCTTTTATTTGCCTGTTAGGTAAGAAACCGGCTTGGTCATTATGAATGAATTTGACTAAGCCAAACGGAGGACATAGATGATGCCTTCCTGGAACAGATGGCCAAGCATGCAAAAGGAAGGGAGATAGTAGTAATGGGGGACTTCAATTACCCGGATATTTGTTGGACGTCAAACTCAGCCAAGAGCATAAGGTCAAACAGATTCCTCACTGGCCTTGCAGACAACTTCATTGTCCAGAAAGTGGGAGAAGCAACAAGAGGAACAGCCGTTTTAGATCTGGTCCTAACCAATGTTGATGACTTGGTTAGTGGGGTAGATGTGGAAGGATCATTAGGCGCGAGTGATCATGCTCTTCTGAAGTTTACTATACAGCGGAAAGGAGCAGCCAAGCATACTAGGACTCAATTTCTTGACTTTAAGAAAGCCGACTTCATAAAACTTAGGGAAGAGCTGGGTGAGATCCCATGGACAGCAATACTAAAAGGAAAGGGAGTTCATGATGGCTGGGAGTTTGTTAAGAGGGAGATAGTCAAAGCACAACGTCAGGCAATACCATTGAGACGGAAACATGGAAGGTGCCTAAAGAAGCCAGGGTGGCTATCTAAAGAACTTTTAACTGAATTAAGATTAAAAAAGGATGTGTACAAAAAATGGAAAAGGGGGGAAACCACCAAAGAGGAATTCAAACAAATAGCCAGCACGTGTAGACACAAAGTCAGAAAAGCTAAAGCACAGAATGAACTCAGGCTTGCTAGAGAGGTTAAAAGCAACAAAAAAGGCTTTTATGGGTATGTCCGTAGCAAAAGGAAGAACAAAGAAACAGTGGGGGCACTCAGAGGAGAAGATGGTGAAATGCAAACAGGGGACACAGAAAGGGCTGAACTCCTCAATGCCTTCTTTGCCTCATCTTCTCCGATAAAGAAAACGATGCCCGACCTGAAGAATATGGAGCAAATGATTCAGCAGAGGAAACACAGCCCAGAATAACTAAGGAGATAGTACAAGAATACTTGGCTAGTTTAGATGTATTCAAGTCTCCAGGGCCAGATGAACTGCATCCAAGAGTATTAAAAGAACTGGCAGATGTGATCTCAGAACCACTGGCAGTCATCTTTGAGAATTCCTGGAGAACAGGCGAAGTCCCGGCAGACTGGAGGAGGGCAAATGTTGTCCCTATTTTCAAAAAGGGGAAAAGAGAGGACCCAAATAATTACCGCCCAGTCAGTCTGACATCAATAGCAGGGAAGATTCTGGAGCAGATCATTAAGCAAACAGTCTGTGAGCACCTAGAAAGGAATGCTGTGATCACCAATAGTCAGCATGGATTTCTGAAAAATAAGTCATGTCAGACTAACCTGATCTCGGTTTTTGACAGAATTACAAGCCTGGTAGATGAAGGGAACGCAGTGGATGTAGCCTACCTTGATTTCAGCAAGGCATTTGACAAGGTGCCCCATGATATTCTTGTAAAGAAGCTGGTAAAATGCGGTCTTGACTATGCTACCACTCAGTGGATTTGTAACTGGCTGACTGACCGAACCCAAAGGGTGCTCATCAATGGTTCCTCTTCATCCTGGAGAAGAGTGACTAGTGGGGTGCCACAGGGTTCTGTCTTGGGCCCGGTCTTATTCAACATCTTTATCAACGACTTGGATGATGGACTCAAGGGCATCCTGATCAAATTTGCAGATGACACCAAACTGGGAGGGGTGGCTAACACCCCAGAGGACAGGATCACACTTCAAAACGACCTTGACAGATTAGAGAACTGGGCAAAAACAAACAAGATGAATTTTAACAGGGAGAAATGTAAAGCATTGCACTTGGGCAAAAAAAATGAGAGGCACAAATACAAGATGGGTGACACCTGGCTTGAGAGCAGTACATGTGAAAAGGATCTAGGAGTCTTGGTTGACCACAAACTTGACATGAGCCAACAGTGTGACGCGGCAGCTAAAAAAGCCAATGCAATTCTGGGCTGCATCAATAGGAGTATAGCATCTAGATCAAGGGAAGTAATAGTGCCACTGTATTCTGCTCTGGTCAGACCACACCTGGAGTACTGTGTCCAGTTCTGGGCACCACAATTCAAGAAGGACACTGACAAACTGGAACGTGTCCAGAGGAGGGCAACCAAAATGGTCAAAGGCCTGGAAACGATGCCTTATAAGGAACGGCTAAGGGAGCTGGGCATGTTTAGCCTGGAGAAGAGGAGGTTAAGGGGTGATATGATAGCCATGTTCAAATATATAAAAGGATGTCACATAGAGGAGGGAGAAAGGTTGTTTTCTGCTGCTCCAGAGAAGCGGACACGGAGCAATGGATCCAAACTACAAGAAAGAAGATTCCACCTAAACATTAGGAAGAACTTCCTGACAGTGAGAGCTGTTCGACAGTGGAATTTGCTGCCAAGGAGTGTGGTGGAGTCTCCTACTTTGGAGGTCTTTAAGCAGAGGCTTGACAACCATATGTCAGGAGTGCTCTGATGGTGTTTCCTGCTTGGCAGGGGGTTGGACTCGATGGCCCTTGTGGTCTCTTCCAACTCTATGATTCTA
Organism: Podarcis bocagei; assembly: GCF_964188305.1. Classification (NCBI taxonomy): domain Eukaryota; kingdom Metazoa; phylum Chordata; class Lepidosauria; order Squamata; family Lacertidae; genus Podarcis; species Podarcis bocagei. Next base: position 57,888,312 of record NC_138126.1, on the reverse strand, counting down.
TGATTCTTAAGTCGACTCGCCATTACATCTGCAAAGATCTTATGATCATTATTTAATAATGAAATCGGTCTGTAGTTCTTAATGTTAAGTTTATCCGAGTCAGGTTTAGGTATTAGCGTAATGTATGCTTCTTTCCAGGACGCTGGTATTCTTCCTCCTCTTAAAATCTCATTCATTACTTCACAGAGCACCGGTGTTAAGAGTTCTTCTAGGACTTTGTAATACTTGGCCGATAAGCCATCTGGCCCCGGAGCTTTCCCCAGTTTCATCTTCTTTATCACCTCTTGAATTTCTTCTACTTTTATTGGTTTATTTAATAGACTTCTTTCCTCCTCCGATAGACTGTTAATTCTGTTTTCTTCTAGATATTTTCCTATTTCTGTTACATCCTCTTCTTCTCTTTTATATAGATTTTCATAGAATTTAAGGAAACTCTTTTTTATTTCATTTGGATCCTCCAAGACTTGTTCTTCTACTTTTACTTTATTGATCACATTTTGTTTTCTCCTTTTTTTTAGTTTCTCTTTTTGTTTCTTTGAGCCGTTTTTCAAACTGTCCTTCTAATATCCTTCTAATCTCTTCTCTCTCTCCCCCCCCCTCCACTCCTTCCAGCTGTCCTTTTAGGCGGCTCTGAAAAGCTTCATTTTAAATGGATCTGTAAAGTTTCCTTTCTCTTTCTTACTCCCCCAGAAAAGGCAAACAGAGTTCCCAATCAGTGGAATGTTTCAGATTCTTTAATCTCGACAATAGAGTCCGAGACGTTTACTTTGTATTCACTCAGTCAGGCAAAGGGATACTTCCTCCCTCCTCCTTGCGACTTTGTAGCCTGCGCCATTTTAATCTTCCGCCGAGGTGAATTCCTGAATTAAATCTTCTAACATCCAACGTTCTCTTAGTGTATTTTTGCATTTTTATAGCATAAAAAGGTCTACTCACAATAAGGGTTCCGTTCTTACAATTTTGGAGGTTCGTCGCCTTCTTCAGTGAGAGCCAGAGGCATTGTAATACAGGGTCGATGCTTTCCCTTTTGCACTTGCAGTCTCGCCGCCCTCGAGATCTTCCAAAGGAAAAAAACCCCTGAAAAAACAGCGAAACCGCTTCCACGTGGCTGGGTATTTTATCCCTCAAGGGTCTCCCCCTTGAGATTTTTGGGGGGCGCAGTGCCTTTGTGGCTCCCCCAAGCCCCTGTATCACTCGGAAAACTCCTTCGTGATTTTTCTGCGCTCCCTTTCTGCTCGCGACAGAAACCGGAAGTCAAGCAATTGTTTAAGCATGTTATTTAAACTGGGTAATTGGTCTCTACATTTCCTCTTCCCACAAGACCCCAAGTAATAATAATAATAATAATAATAATAATAATAATAATAATAATAATACCTTTATTGTCATTGTACAACCTGTGCACAAGAAATTAAACAAGCCTCCCCCCCAAACACTCAGTCTCGTTGCACTCTGTGTGCTTATCGAACAACACACCACCTCACAAGTCAATTTTGCTGTGTTATTTTCCGTTCAACAGCATAACAGCCCATGGATAGAAACTATTCTTTAGTCTGTTGGTACGGCTGACCATACTTCTATATCTCCTGCCCCAGGATAGAAGATTAAAGAGGTGATGGGGTGTGAGTCATCCCCAAGAATCTTTCTTGCTTTCCTAAGGCAACGATCGCTTGCGATGTCATCCATCGGACTCAAGGGACAGCCAGTGATACCACGTGCTGTATTTACCACTCTCTGTAGAAACTTTCTGTCTGTGGCTGTCAAGCCAGCGTACCATTCTGTAATACAATATGAAAGGACACTTTCTATTGTGGACTGGTAAAAGGAGTTCATCAATTGTTGTTTAACATTATTCTTTCGCAAGACCCTGAGGAAATGGGGTCTCTGTTGGGCCTTTCTGACCACCTGAGTTGTGTTGATTTTCCAAATGAGGTCCTCACTAAGGTGAACTCCCAGGAATTTAAAGGAGGAGACTGTCTCCACACAGCCCCCCCCCCCCGATATACAATGGGGCAAGTTCCCCTCTCTTCCTCCAGAAGTCCAACACCATCTTCTTTGTCTTACTAATAGTTAGGTGCAAGTTATTCTCTGAGCACCATGTAGGTACTTTTTGAACCTCTCCCCTGTACGCTGTTTCATCTCCGCCTGCAATTAGGCCCATTATGGTAGTATCATCTGCAAACTTAATAATTACTGTGGATGGATCATATACAATGAGTACAGGTAGGGACTTAGCACACATCCCTGTGGGGTGCCAGTGCTAAGCTTCAGGGAGGTAGATGTAACAGTCCCAATTCTCACTGTTTGTGTCCGATCCCTCAAAAAGTCTTTAATCCAGTCACAGATGGTAGAAGGAAGGTCCAGATCCATCAGGTTTTTAATAAGAATGTCTGGGAGGATGGCATTAAAAGCCGAGCTATAATAAATAAGCAACATTCTGACATAATTCCCTGGTCTCTCCAGACGACTTGCTTCATGGTGAAATGCTGTAGCTATGGCATCATCTGTTGACCTGTTTCTCCTATAGGCGAACTGATGTTTATCAAAGTCCGGTGGGAAGCTTGACCTAAGATGTTGAAGAACCGATCTCTCAAAGCATTTCATCACCACAGATGCCAATGCAATAGTTCTGTAGTCATTTAGGCAGTTAGTTGCTGTTTTCTTGGCGACTGGGAAAATGGTAGCTGCTTTCAAGCATGATGGAACACAAGCCGTTTGCAGAGAGATGTTAAAAATCCTTTTCAGAACCCCTGCTAGTTGATCAGCACAGTTTTTTTACCACAATCCCCAGCACCCCATCTCTTCCCCTTCTATTCCCCCATTGCATGGCTTTCCTTACCTTTTCCCCACAGTGTTTCTTGCACTGAGACCTCAAATCCACCCCAGCTTTCAGCAGCCGCTGATAAAAACTCCATTCTGCAACTGTCAGGGAGTTATCCCTGTCACACTGATGGACTGTTTTATAAGGCATTTATCTTTTAGCCTTTTATCAGCAGTAAAGAGACCTCCTGTCTTCACTCCCAGCTAATGACAGCCTCCTTCAGCGTTCTGGATGGAGCATCCGGTGTTCCTAGCTGCAGAAATTGCTTGGTGACGTCCGGGTATAAAAAAAGAAATGGCCCTCACAGACTGATGAGATTAATTTCCAATAGTCCAGAGGATTCATATGCAGACCACTAGTGCCTCGGTGCCACAAAAAGCTAGGTCAGTGTGCCAAAAGGTTGCCTTTGTCTTAAGAGATCCCCTGCCCCAAGCCAAATTACATTGCTGTGATTCAGGGTAAGTCAGCAATTTGAGCTGAGGTTCAAATCTCTTTCTCCTGCATCCAATTTCATGGACCTCTCTTTTTAAATAAGGAAAACAAAGCAATTCAACTCTAGAAGAACCCAGTGTAGGTCAACAGCAGAAACTGGTAATGAGAGAGGGATTTAGATATATCTTTGCTCAAAACCCCTCTTCATTGGCTCATGGTTTGGGGAGTTCATGGAACTGAAATGGACATCTAGTTATGGCATTTGCATCTCGGTGCAACTAATGTGCTGGTCATTTGCTGCAGTCTTAAGCAGGTTTACTCAGGTGCAAGTCCCACTGAATAGGAGGCACTGCTGATCTTCTACCCTATTTTCAAAGTATATTTTATCGCCTTGTTCCTGATACAGATATTCACTCACTCTTTCTTCCCTGTTGGGGTGGGAAGGGGCGGGCAGGTGCCATTTTGTGGTTTGCCTCAGGTGCCAAAATGTCTTGAGCTAGCCCTGGTGAGGGTGGTAGGCTTTGAGGCAAACAGAATAGCCTGTTAATTCCCTCCCCTCTGTGATATTGAGCTGGGCGCTTGTAATGGACCTGTAAGGATGGAAGCCTATTGTGCTACTTAGTAATAGCTGGCTGGGTTAACACTTTTCAGGTGATGCATCACATCAATGTGTTCAATCTGCTTGCTTGTTTGATTTTCCTTTTAGAGCATTTTGATGTAGTTATATATTTTTTGTATATGTTTAAAATCACAAAACGCTAATATAACAAAATGATAGGGCATTGCTGCAAAAGGAAGGGGTCGTTTTGCCATGTTTTTATCGGGCTGGTTTTTTTTAAAAAAGTGTCACGTGAGCTTTAGGCATTTTTCAACCTCAGGAAGTTTTTTAAAAACTAATTTTGAGATGATTTTAAGGTTTCATTTTATTTAACAAAACTTATATACCACTTCAGTGTAGAGAAAATACCTATGTGGTTTGCGAAGAATGTAAAATATACAATGCAAATCAGTTTTTTAAAAAAGTTTTCTATAAGGAATCAAAATTAACCATAATGCTGTGTTACTAACTGCAGTATTATCCAAATCCTACACTTGCAGAAATGCAGAACACAACATAACATAATGATGGCTGACTGGGAACGGTTATGGACCACAGGTATGAAATTTACGGCATGTAATGCCCTAAGAGAAAATTTAATGAAAATGATTTACAGGTGGTACATGACACCAGTTAAGCTTGAAAAAATCTATCATTTGCCCGATAATAAATGTTGGAAATGTAATGAGATTGAAGGTACATTCTTTCACCTTTGGTGGACGTGCCCAAGGATTAAGACATTCTGGGAGATGATATATAATGAAATGAAAAAGGTATTTAAATATACATTCCTTAAGAAACCAGAGGCCTTTCTCCTGGGCATGGTCGGCCAATTGGTTTTAAAGAAGGATAGAACTTTTTTTATGTATGCAACAACAGCAGCAAGAATACTCATCGCGAAATATTGGAAGACACAAGATTTACCCACCAGGGAAGAATGGCAGATGAAGTTGATGGACTACATGGAATTGGCGGAAATGACTGGCAGAATCCGAGACCAGGGGGAAGAGTCGGTGGAAGAAGATTGGAAAAAGTTTAAAGACTATTTACAGAAATACTGTAAAATTAATGAATGTTAGAAAAATGTTGGAATGAAGTTATATGGCTTTAGTAGAAATGTTACAAGGAATTAAGTATAAGTAGATCAACAGAGCTTTAAAGGGAAAAATATGGTTAGAATGTGCTAAGACAGTTATAGGATAGAAAACAGAGGAAGATGGAAAAGAATTGCTGAAACAATTAACAGAAGTGGAATACAAAAAGGGAGGTCTGAGGAGGTCGAGGAAATAAGGGAAAGAAAGATAAGATGTTGAAATTGGATTGTGTTTTAAATGGTTTTTGTTTTGTTTTGTTTTGCTTGTTTCTTTTCTTTGTATTGTATTGTATGTTTTTTCTTTTTTGGTGTTTTGTAGTGTTGTGTTTAATTTGTTGGAAAACTAATAATTTTTTTTTAAAAAAACAAACAAACAGAAATGCAGAACACAGTGGATAAAATAAAGAGAAAATCAGCCATGATTAAGCTACATTGAAAGCAACGGGATTTGTATGTTACACAAAAACACAAGCACCAAGAGGGCATTGAGTGCACTTTAAAATGTCATGCATTTACAACCTTAGTCCTTAACTATCTTTTGCTGAATTTGCACCTCATGCTTAAGCAATGGCTTGTTCAAGTGAAGTAGGCTCACAAAGTACGTGTTCAGTTAACATGGACCCTCATCTTTCAGTTTCCTTTGCCTCACCTTCAGTTTTCCTTTATCATTTATTCCCTGCCTTTTAGATCTTTTGGCCACTAATCGCTCAGTCCTGTTCCTTGGGCACCGAGGAATTTTAGACTTCCGCTCCTTGTACCTCGATGAATACCGTGACCGCCTGTTCATTGGAGGAAAGGACACACTTTATTCTCTTCGGCTGGATCAAACCAACATGGATGCTAAGGAGGTAATGTTCTCGATATATAATGCAAATCTAATGTTTACTACAATCATGCATGTTGAATCAAAGTTTATAGGTCACTTTCTCCAAGCACTCAAAGTGGTTTATGTATGTATATCTTTACAATACAGTGGTACCTTGGTTTAAGAACAGCTTAGTTTATGAACAACTTGGATTAAGAATGATGCAAACCCTGAAGTAGGTGTTTGTGAACTTTGCCTTGGAAGAAGAACATGTTCCACTTCCTGTTGAGTGTGTTCCATTTGTAAATTGAGTCCCCCGCTGCTGTGGGAAAGCACGCCTTGGTTTAAGAACGCTTTGGTTTAAGAACGGACCTCTGGAACGGATTAAGTTTGTAAACCAAGGTACTACTATACTGAAGGTAGCTGAGCATTCTTATCCCCATGGGATGAGAGCTGCCATACCTTATTTGAAGCTTCCTGAGGAAGTTCAGGGTGTAGTGGAAGGCCACCAGCTCATGCACTGTACTACTTTATGTATGCTAGGTGCATGTTTGTTATACACGAGATAGGAGGGTCTTCTTAGTAGGGGATACTAGTACTCCAAGGACTTGAATGATGGGAAGCAAGCCTTGGGAAGTAAGTAAGTGAATTGATTCAAATAGGGATTATGCTATTTGAATAATAGCATAATTTGGAATAGCATAAGTTGGAATAGTTTATGAAAGGTGGTATACAAATTTAATTCATCATCATCATCATCATTCACAGGCTTTAGTCAAGACAAGTGAGCAAAGCCCACACTTTGGGAGGAATTCAGCATAGCTGCTTGGCTGATGGAACAATCTGCCCTCTCCTCTTCCAGTGTGCTGCTCCGTGGGTTCTCCTGCCAATTGGAGGGGGGAGCAGGAGGCCCCCAGAAGTCCTTGTGTAGGCTTCTGCTAGTGTGACTGGTTAGTTGACTCCGCCCATTGATATTGGCTGGCTGTTGCTGGCACTACCTGTGATAGTTCAGTTGGTAGAGCATATGAAACTCTTAATCTTAGGGTCATGGGTTCAAGCCCCATGTTGGGTGAAATACCCCTGCATTGCAGGGGGTTGGACCCTCATGGTCCCTCCCTTCCAACTCTACAATTCTATGATTTTACCTATGATTTGGCTGCACTATATACAATCCAGAAATGGGATAACTGACAGCAATCAAGTACTGACTAACTGATTTGGCTGTGTTTTCTTGTGGTCCCAGAACTCTGCCCACCTGCCTAAGCCTCTGTTTAGAATCTTTGGTTGTACATTTCCACCTTGGAGTCAGTTTAAACACCACAGAAGTCTCACATTGTATATCCCCGGCAGTTGCGCTGGTGGAGTAGATTCTGCATGCATATGCAGAGGTGCAGTTCATAGAATCATAGAATCATAGAGTTGGAATAGACCACAAGGGCCATCGAGTCCAACCCCCTGCCAAGCAGGAAACACCATCAGAGCACTCCTGACATATGGTTGTCAAGCCTCTGCTTAAAGACCTCCAAAGAAGGAGACTCCACCACACTCCTTGGCAGCAAATTCCACTGTCAAACAGCTCTTACTGTCAGGAAGTTCTTCCTAATGTTTAGGTGGAATCTTCTTTCTTGTAGTTTGGATCCATTGCTCCGTGTCCGCTTCTCTGGAGCAGCAGAAAACAACCTTTCAGTTAAATGGCTTTAAAATGTTCTTCCCATCAAGTGGAGCGCCTTTGTGGGTAAGCACTTTCCAGTGGCCTCCGTAAGGATACTTAAAGCATCCCTCAGAGGAGCCGTTTTTCCATAGAAGCTGAAACTCGAGATGAACAGAAGGCATTCAGTAAAGCCCAGGCCTTAAACAGACTTATTGCCCAGGGCAGAGAACTTCATTAAATAGAAGCCAGAAATGTGACACCAGCCAAAGGTTGGGGGTGGATGGGAGCCTGTGTAAGGAATGTTCCAGTCCAAAAGAGATCATATTGCAATTATATGTAATTGGAAGTGTGAGAAGTCTAGACATATGATCAGGTTATGAGCAATTAATATAAGTCTGCAGAAGGATCCGACTGTCGTATATGGTAAATTAACTGCTGAGTCAAAAGCCAGCAAAACTGTGACAGGAAATGAGATACTTGACAGGATGGATGTCTCTCGTACCTTTTTGTGTGTGCGAATTGCTATATGGGAATCACTCTATTCCTCCTTCCAATAATTCTGTGAAGCAGGTCACTTTAATACCATCATTTTACAGGCTGAGAACTAGGGCTGGAAGCGTTGCATGGTAAATTTAAGCAGGGAAAACAGGTAGAGAAAAACGGGACTTGATGTCACCAACTGGTGGCAGATAAAGTTTTCCATTTTTGTACAACTGAAAGGCGTGCAGCCACTTATTTTAAAAAATCAGTACTTTGTGGGGGTGGGTGGGGTTTGTCATTAATATCTCCCTCAAATAACAGTTTTCAGTGGCTACTAGCCGTGATGGCTCTGTACTGCCTCCATTGTCAATGGCAACATGCTGCTGGTGAACACAAGTTGGAAGAGTGTTGTTGTACTCCTGTCCAGCTTGTGGGGTTCCCAGGGGCATTTGGGTTGGTTGCTGTGAGAACATGAAGCAGAACTAGATGGGCCTTTGGGATGACCCCACAGGGACCTTTTAATGCTCTTATATTCAAAAGCAGGCCCCAAAAATAATTGGTACTACTATCACTAGTGCCAAAATATACAAAACATAGTTCCCCCCACCCTTTTTTTGTCATTTGTCATTTTGTCTCTACTAACTACATGTTACATCCAGTACTTGTTCTAAGCTTAACTCGAGCGAGCTCCAAACAGTTGTTTTCTTTTTTGTACTGCCATCTTATCTTGGGTGGGTTGAGCTTGTGGGAAGCACTGAAATGGCAGACCCCAGGATTTTGTAGCTGAGTGTTGCTGATTGTATGTGCAGATAGCATGCCTGCTCCCTCCCAGCTTTAATTTTGGAAATCAAAGATTGGCATTTGGCGTTCTAGAGCAGCTACAGGCTATGTTGCCCTAATGCTAATGATTTTCCTCCTTCTCAACTTTTTCCAGTAAGGTAGCGTCAAGGAAGTTGCTACTGGGAGGTGTATATAATTGATTCTCATTTCCTCCTCTTCCCAAGGTCAGGGAGGAACTGATTCACACACACACACTTAGTTCTTTAGGAGGTGTTGGCGTTTGACATTGGAAAACATGATACATGTTCATTCTACCATTTAATTTTTTAAAAATACCAGCTACTTTATTACTTCAACTCCCATTGAGCTAAATGGCTCTAGAGACTTTTCACATGGCCTGACTGATTTTTAGCTGACTAGTGGCTGTACCTATGCTAATCAGCATAAGATCATGATGTTGATTAAGCCACACCACTGCTCCCTGCCACCCTCTGGCTATCTTCCCTCCCCCTCCTTAGCACAATCTTTTTCACTACATTATGTACCAAGACTGATAGGTTTGGCTGAAATGCCACATGAAAGATGATGGTGTAATATGGCAGAACTTCGCATTGAGCCTATCTGTGAAGGCCCTTTTATGAACATTTGGTTTTCACAAAGCATTCTGTCTTCTTGGCACCACTCAGGGGTAACTAAACAATACTGTGCCTGTCATCTCTAACTATTGGCCATGGAGATGGAGCTGATGTTATGACCCAACAACATCCAAAGGGCCCTGGCTACCCTTACATTACTGCCACAGCAGGGCTATATGTACTGTAGCAAGAGCACTCCCCAATCTACTTAATGTATAGTCACGAATGAGGACCCGTCTCCCCAAATAAAACAGAATTGCATTACTTTTGATATGCCAAGTGTATATGCAATATTAGAAAAAAAATTTACTGTAATGTAAATAGAAATACAATGCATTTCATTGTAATGGGGAAGACTATCTGCATGACTTCAGTCTGCTCAGTCTGCTGTCCATATGCTAACTGTTGATGGACAACTTGAAAGGTCCTGTTGCCCCTACTTACAGTTATTTGCCATGGAACTGGGCTTGGACCAGACAGTCCTTCAAATAGAGGACTTACTCAAATCAGAGGACTGTCCTAAGGAGGAGAGTTTTACTTTTGTTTGAGTGCCTAAATAGAGTTAACTTTTTATAAATATTTTTTTAAAGAATGCTGAGCATTGTAGTTTTTAAATATGGCAGCTGGAAGACAACACTTTGGTTCTTTTCTTAGATGTTTTGTAGACTTTTGTTTCACTAATCCTCCTGCTCTGTGATACTCCACCCACTCCAGTCTCTAGTTGGTAAAACATGTAGGGGCAGGCCCATGAAACGTTCCATGGGATAAGAGTGCATTTATTATAATAAATCACACAGTTTGGCTTCTTGATGCCATTTTGGAAAGAAGATTTTAAGTACCACTGTGTTCAGCTGACATCTTAGCCAGCTGCAAGTTTTAGCTTTTACTTAGAGCAAGAAGATCAAACTTTTGTTTGTGTGTCGCTGTGTCCTTGAGGGTGTGAGACCACACAAAAGGGAAATGGAAGTTCAAAGGAGACCCTTCTCCTCTACATCTTACAGAAAATGAATGTCTCTCCAGAATTCTCTGCCAGCACATTAGTCTGTAAAACAAACTTTATAAATCAGTCTGTGGCTTGCATAAACAGTTGCTAGGCTTATGGTTAAAGAGCCAAGTTGTAAGGCCAGGTTAGGGTTAACCAGATGTCCTTTATTTGAAAAGATCTCTCTAAATTCTCTCCTAATTCATGAAACTGCAACTCTTTGTAGGATAATGGATGCCTTTTGCTTGAGATAAAAATGACTCCAGAGGCTCCTTTATTTTTGAAATATTAATCTGGCATCTTATATTCTTTATTACCATATTAAATGGAGTAAAGCATCCATTACAGGCAAAAGAATAAGATTTAGCTTCCTTCTCTAAGGAAGCACTTTATTTTGTTTCTTTCTTTTATGTTTTCTTCTAGTTACTATCTTGGGTGATTTTAACATTTCGCCCCTTCTCTTGTTAGGACATTTTCTTTTGATGAGTATGAACCAATAAATATGGATTTCTTGTCTTCTCATGTCTTGTTTTTGTCCTGATTCTGCAGCTTTTCATTTCCCCCCAACTTTTTATATCATTGCTTCAAACTTGTTACTCTGTTCTACAGTCTTGTAGGTCTATAATAATAATAATAATAATAATAATACCATGTGATCTTAAGGCACTTTCGAACAATGTTCATCCTGATTGGTTTGTAGGGAGATTAGGCAACAATGGCTGTTTAAGGAGCATTCATTCTGATTTGCTTGCCAGGGAAGTTAGTGGAGTCAAAGCAAGCGTTATCCCACATTTTCCAATGCATTACTCTGACGTTTCCCTTAGCACAAAAGTTCTGATATTTTGGGGGAGCAGATTTGTTGCACGATGCCTTCTTCCAACTGTGCAACTTACATTTGCCAGTATGTGATTGAATCTCACCTGAAAATAGCCACGGTCTGGAAGTGAACATTCATTTTAGGTTTTTGTTTGTTTGCTCTGTCTCCTGCAAAGGAAGCTTATTTTAACTGCTTGATACTGAGGGGAGTATTTGTTGAGTACAACAGAGGTGAAAATGAGCACTGCAGCTTCCTGCCTGTGGTAGTGACTTGTATTGGTTCCAAATATCTGTAATAATCAAAGATTCTTGAAAATGAATTGGTTATTGTTATTATTATTAACATTTGTATCCCACTTTTTCCTCCTCCCCATTTTATCCTCACAACAATTCTGAGAGGTACGTTAGGCAGAGAGTAAGGGCTCATCCTGCTTGCCTCATCACTTTCGCCCAGGAAAAACTGATATTTACCACTGATTCAGAGCAAAAACCAATTGGGTTTTCTCCCAATTGATGTTTGCTCTGATTTAGCACTAAAGGGAGAGTTTTCTGGGGGGAAAGGAGTAGGCCAAACAGAAAACCACTTGGACCTGTGTCTAAAGAGTGTGGGATAAGCAGAAAACTGATTGGAGCCGAGCTTTCTGAGCATGGGACAAGAAGAAGTGTTGACGAGCCCTAAGTGACAGACCGAAAGAGCTTCATGGCCAAGGGGGATTTGAACTCTGGTCTCCCAGTTCCTAGTCTGAAATTCTAACCACTATGCCACAATGGTTCTCAGAGGTTAACATTCCTTCAGGGAAAGTTTAACTACAGGACAATTTTATTCCTGGCAAAAAGTACAAGCATAACAAGGAATTTAGTTGTTTGTCAAATAGCAAGAAGGAAGAAGACCCTGCAGCAAGGATTTTCTTCTCGGCCTGAGGAAACTTCACTCCCTAGTTCCATGTCGTCGGAATGTCTTGCACTTACGTTTTTGCCTTATGTTGCAGATCTACTGGCCGCCACTGCCTGGACAGAAAGAAGAATGCTTTCGGAAAGGAAAAGACCCAGTGGTAAGTCACCCTGTAAAGCATCCTGATTAATTTCCTATGAGTTTGGGCACTACTCTGATGACATGTTTGAAATGAACCTGCGACTTCTGGGAAAAGACAGGCTGCGTCCCTTGCTGACATCATCTTAATCAGTCCTACTTCCATTTGGGGCAACTCCTCTATCCCTCTTCTAGCTTGTTCATGCTAGAAACAGGTTTGATGATAATCCGCTCTTCTCAAGGGATCCAGGGAATTGCAGTTCTGCTGAGTCAGTCTAGGGATAGCTGACTAAGATTTCTTAATACCCCATCAAATGTCAGTTCGCAAGATTCTTACTAAGTCACCTTGGCAATTATTATATAACACTAATAAAAGTTTGGAGAACAGAAGGCTAGAGGCATAATACATATTCATGACTGTAATAGAATGGGACGCTGGTGATTAGTATTCATAACCTTGAAAGAAAAGTTAAGAATTAGGTTGTTTTAAGCTCACTAAGTATGTGACATTTTATGAGGGCTTTATCACATTTTAATTGTAAGAAAACTTGCCAGTTTTAATGAATATAGATTGGGAACCAGTCCTCCAGGCATTGTGTTCTTGATACGTCCATACATAAGCATCACATCTTTACAGATTTTACTTGTTCGGGCTGTTAGAAAAGAAAGCTCATCACATGGGAAGGTGAGTAGCTTGAGGGACAGTTCAATGTTTAGCTCCCGCCGGTTGGATTTTGGAAGCATTCCCATTGATAAGTGCACATGAATATGTTTTGTTGGAATGAGTCATCCATGCAGCTTGTAAATTGCTTTCGAATATATGGGGTGGGGTGGGGGTGGGGTTATAGAAAGGTGAGTGACTACATGTATAAAGGAATAAACTTGCTTCAAGGCTCTTTGCTACGTTGTTTTGTGAACTGAAATCTTTTTTGTGTGTGAAAGCGCAATTCTAATTTGAGAATAACTGCCCAGGTATCTCTCTCTGCCCCCCTGCTCCATCTTGATACCATATATCTGAAAACTGGTCCCCACCTGCACTTCAGTATTCCTCTATCAAGTCAAAACGGAAAAAAGATTGTTTTTAATGATACTAGGAAATAAATATATTTTATGGTCCAGTCTTCCCCACCTAAAGCCAAGTTCACATATCCGCTCACTGCTAGATGCATCAGTTAGCTTACATTTTAGACACAATTGTTTTTGCAGGCATGGGAAAGTGGAAGACTTCTTAGGGAAAGGAGAATCTTAAACAAGCAGCAGGAAACATCCTGCAGTGTTGGGGTACCAGTTATAAGTGGGGTCACCTGAGATGCACCAAAGGGTATCACACACTGAACTATCCAAGGTGAAAGAGTGTGACAGTCTTTTTTTTTTTTTTGAGAAATATCAAATTTTCAAGCAATAAACATAATCATATCAAGAAACATACAAGTGCATTAGAAAATTCAGAGAACACAATATTTGTAAAGCATGCCTAGTGTAACCCCATATCACAGATTTTGTCACTGATGCATATTACAAAAGGATATCTCACTCAAACATAATGTGACAAGTTTCCCATCTCCAAAGTTAACAAACTACAGGAAAGGCCGATTGGAATAACCGTTCTTATTAAAAGCAGAAGAAAGAAAACGTCAACCTGCTGATATCATCATTACCAGAATGATGGGTTAAACAGGCTGCCAAAATCCTCAGGGGTGGGGGGGTGGGGGCAGGCGGGAAGGAAAGTTCATATAGATGTACCAGATGTATATGAACATGGGTAAAAATGACCAATGTGTTGTTGGGCTAAGTTTGCTTCCCCCTCAAGAGACATTACAAGGGAGATATGATTACATAAGGAAAGCTGTGCAGAATCAGACCAAAAGTTCACCTGGTCCAGCATCTTACTTCAGCGTCGCTCTAGGTTGATTGTTCTGTCGGCACAAGCTTTCCAGCTTTCCAGATGGAGCAATCTCCCTTGTCTTCCCCCATATCTTGTTCTGGGTGTTCTCCCACCCCACAACCCAGCTTCAGGGATTAAAAAGGGGTTCATGGGGGAAGGAGAGGGGGACAGAGACCCAGAATCCTTTGAGGGAAAGAATCTGCTTTGAATGTGCTTTAAAGGTGTAGTGTGTATGGTGACTACACTACCTAAAAGACCATAATTTCCTGCATGAAGATGCCCACATGTTATAGTCATCAGGGGATGCCAGGACATCTCCTTCTGCCCTCATTGGATACATTCAGATGCCAGGTTAAACAACCCCACTTGAAGGTGTGTGTATGTGTGTTTTAAAAAACCATATATTGTGGTACTGTTCATTGTTCTTGCTTTTTTGTTTTATTTTCTTACTGCTGGATTGTGTTTCTTTTGTTTTAAGATATTTTGACTGCAGTCCACCCCGAATACCTTATTTGAGTAAACATGGGATATAAATGTTTTATACATAAACAAATACATATGTGGTATATTTATATTACTTTTCTCATAGCTGCAATGTTTTCCATTCCCTTACATTGCGGGTGAGAAATCTTTTGGTTCTCCAGATGTCATTGGACTACAACTCCCATCAGCCCCAGCCAACACAGGTCCAGGTGAGGGATGCTGGACATTGTAGTCCAGCAATATCTGGAGAGCCACAGGCTCCCCCACCCTTCCCTTGCATAGCTTACCCTCACCACTGCTCTATGAGGATTACTGGGAGGGAACTGAGGTTGAAAGACAGTGGATGGCCCACAACAACCCACTGAGCTCACAGTGCAGGATTTGACCCAGTCCTCTAAGTCTGACTAGGCAGCCACTTGTGTGGACAGAGCCCAGGAAAAATGTTAATGGGAGCTTTTCCCGCAGGGCTCCTTGCACATTTTACTTTCTAGCTTTGCCTATTCTTTACATATCATATCACTTCACAGTCATGCAAGTAGTTACTTAGAAAACATGCTCTGAGACAATGGGGACCTTGAGAGGCCTAAGAGGGGATCTGAACCCCTTGCTGACAGTCCATCCCAAAGTAATTGTTCCCAAGAGTGGCCATCACTCACTTCGGTTTCCACATGTTTATTTTGCAATCTGTCACCAATGGCTGCAGCCTTTCGGGTAGCTAGCCTTTTAAAATTCCAGCTCCTTGCTATTTTAGTGGGTAACTTTTGCAGAAACAAAGCAGGGAATCCTCTGAAATGAAGCATTTAGCTACACTGAAGGGCACTACAGTATTCGGGCTCTTAATATGGGAACTTGACCCATGCCACACTGCAGGGAACAGAAGAATGGAAGTAGTCCTTAATTATAATGCCTTTTGGGAATGCACTTACCGCCAGAGGTCCAATTATCTTACGGAAGTGAAATGCCTTTGCTGGCACCGTCCCACAAAGGCACCCAACTAGAAGGTAAGCATCATTGCCGTCAGCCATTCTGCCTGATGGTTATACTGAATTTTCATAATTCATCCTCATCACTGCACTGTGAAGTTTACTAGGAGGGAACTGAGGCAGACAGACAGTGGCTTCCACCAAGTTTTGTAAACTGAAGATTTCTGTACTGTACCTTTCTTTGATTCTTCTATCGATAACACTTTGTGACTTTGTTGACAACACTGCCCGTTCATTTTCTTTTCATTATTTATTGCCTCTGTGAGCTGGTACATGATACCCAGACATTATGCCCTCATTTATAACCACTGGTTGGCTCTTCTCCCTCAGTGCTCCATTGAACACTGAGAGGATCTGGAAACTAAACATTATGAGGAAGTTGAACATTTTTAGCCTGGAAAAGAGGAGAGTGAGAGGAGATATGATAGACATCTTCAAATATCTAAAGGACTGAGCAAGCTTGGTTTCTTCTACTCTGGAGGGTAGGACCCAAACCAATGGATTCAAGTTACAAGAAAGCAGATTCTAACTAAACATCAGGAAGAACTTTCTGACACTAAGAGCTGTTCAGCAGTGGAACAGACTTCCTTACAAGGGGGTGGACTCTCCTTTCATTGGAGGTTTTTAAGCAGAGGTTGGATGGTCGTCTGTCATGGATACTTTAGTTGAGATTCCCTTTTTTCAGGGATTTGGACTAAATGACCCTTGGGATCCCTTACAACTCTACGATTCTTTGATTCTAGGATTGTAGAATACAGTAGTACCTCGGGTTACAGAAATAGTGCTTCAGGTTAAGAACTTTGCTTCAGGATGAGAACAGAAATCGTGCTCCGGCGGTGCGGCAGCAGCAGGAGGCCCCATTAGCTAAAGTGGTGCTTCAGGTTAAGAACAGTTTCAGGTTAAGAACGGACCTCCAGAACGAATTAAGTACTTAACCTGAGGTACCACTGTGGAGAAATCAAGCCAACCAACTGAGTGAATTCTAGTTACCACAAGTGGCTGCATCATGAGCATAACATTTTGCATGTCTGTTGTCTGATAAGGAGAGGGACAACAAGTATTCCTTGTTTTCAGGTGCTACTTTTAACTCTGGTTCCCTCTTGCCTGAGAAAAACCAGTTGCTCCTGTAGTATGTTTGTGAGACTAGGAATGTCAGAAGGCTTCTCTAAGCCCCGTAATTCAGCTAAATGGAAACAGAGATTAATCATGGTTGACAGAATTAAATAGACTCATTAGAACTCCTCATGCCACTAGAAAAACAGTAGTAGTAAATGCTAAAAGAAATGGAAGCAAGGACTTCAGAGCCAACTTTCTTATTATAAGGGGAGGAGAAATGGGTGTATGAAAGCAATTAGATTATCGGCAGTGAACTCTGGTTGTTTATCTGGACTAAGGACCTTGGTAATTTGATGCTAAACTCCTCTATTTTGGTTTAGCTTAACATGGCAAAAGGTATATTAGGACTCCATTGGAATATAGTGTTTCCAACCTTAAGCTTAAAAATTTGAACTCTCTTAAAATCACTTATTCTTTCATGTCACAAGTTATTAAAATTTACAACATGGGGGCTCTTATCCTGCCCAATTTCCAGTATTTTCTTGTTCCTATTTCCCTCCAATATGTTAGAAAAGATGGCAATCCAAGAAAGAAGTCAAGATGTGAGAGGTTAATTTGTGACTCTCATTTTTGTACAAAAGGTGCATTATCTGAATAGTTTAATGTTGTTAAACCTGCCAGCTTTTTAATAAATCACAGTTTATGAAACATTGGGAAGGATCATCTTGACATTGCAAAATTTCACAATGTGAGGAAGAATGTATGAAAAACATGAACACCTTATGGAGGTTGTTTTGAGAAATAATAAATTTCTTTTGAGCACATTCAGACCTCAACCTTTTTCCCTTGATTGTGATTCTGACTTTTGTGAATGTGACACTTCCCTGCCATGAATTAGACTTCTGCTTCACTTGCTATTAATCCCTGTATAGTCTTAACTGGGTACCAACTTTGGCCTGGCTTTGAACCCATGTACTAAAAGCGGAGGGTTATGTAACCCATTATTTCGTTCCCTTGAGGTTTGTAATTTATTACCTAAAAAAAAATTTAAAAAAAAAATTGGTACAGCTAAGATGGATAATCAGAGATAGGATATAGCATGTTCTATTTGATGGGGTGATGCGGAGTAAGAAGGCCAGGATAGGAGTGGGAGTGACTAAGCATCTGTTTTTCTACAGCAATAAATGTAGTTCCTTTTGTGTGTTGTGAGATGGATAGATCTTTAGAGGCCATCGGAATCTGGAGGTGCCTTCAGCAGTCTCCCTGACTTCTCTGTGCTTATCTGCCAATGCTAGCTGCTCCGGAAAAGGGAGCAATTAATCCAGGTCAGACTTGTGAATGGTCATTTGTCATCCTGCTGTGTAACTAACTAAACTTCCTTTTTAAATGACTACTTTGTCCAGATCAAGGTTGTATGTCTCCTTCATTTCCTGCCATTGTCCCTCCCACCACCACTATTACATTTTGCCCTATATCTCTGTCCGAATTTGAGAGCAGCTGGAATTAGGTTCCTTGCTGATGTTCTGTCTTGGGGACAGAACATCAGCCAGATGCCTATGGAGGCTCTTAAGCAGGGCCCAAGGGCAACAGTCCTCTCCTGATATTGTTTCCCAATATCTGGTATTCAGAAGCATGGTGCTTCTGACTCTGGATATACTAGTATACATCCATCATGAGTAGGTAGCTATGGAACATTTCTGTTACGAAAAGTTTTGGGATATTTGCAGGAAGCTATGGGCCACACATGGATTGCTGCTTATGCCATGTGGCTGTCCTGATGGTTTTGAGGAAGCAAGTTTTGAGACAAGACTTATTTTTGCAAAAGCCATGTTGATTGTTTTCCAGCTAGATTTATCCTTCTGAATGCCTGATAATTGTATATTTAATTATGCTTTCTACCAATTTATCTAGAGCAGTTGTAGATATCTGACCTGTAATTTCTCAGATCACCCTGGACACCCCCCTTTTTAAAAAACGATGTGTTATTTTGACCACTTTCCAATCTTCAAGTACAGAGGCCAGACTTCGGTACAAGTTATATATTTTTGTAGGTGATAAGCAATTTCATATTTGAGTTCTTTTGAGAACTCTCAGATGAATAACATCTCGATTCAGTGATTTGTTAGTTTGTGAGACAGGCATAAAACATCATCTCTTGTCACTACTATTAGCCTCAGTTTTTCAGACTCCCTTTCTGAAAATGTCACTTTAGGTGTGGGTCTCTGCCCCATGTTCTCTACAGTGAAGATGGATGCTAATAATTCAGTTTCACTGCAATCTCCTTATCCTTCTTTAGCACACTCTTTGACTTTTTTATGTTGTTGCCAAACAGCTTCCCTAACCACTTTCCTGTTTGTAATATTTTTGATTATTTTTATTGTTAATGTTTTAGTAACACGCACCTCCAATACCTCTCTCTCTATCTCTGCATTCCTTATGGCATTTCTTTTGCCGATGTTTGTGTTCCTTTTTGTTCTCATTTGGGTAAGACGTCCATTACCTAACCATGCTTCCTTGTTGCCTCAATGAGCAAAGTGGAGGTGGATTTCCTGGGTGAGAGGCAGTCTGGAAGACTTGGTAGAGTGATGAAGGGCAGTGAGAGCCGTTACATTTCTGTGTTAAGTGTGAAACGCCATATAATGTTAGTTTATAATTTAAGAGACATTCCCTTATTTTAGAAAATTGGCTAACCCTTTCATACTAAGTTGTGGACAATGGCCCACATTCCCATGGAGTTGTTGGAGCAGAGGAATGACCAAGACTGTTGTACAAACTGATGACTGAATTTGCAGGTTAAATTACAGTTTATGCCAGTCTTCATTCTGTGTTTTATCCTCATTGACACAAAATTATTACATACCAAACTTTAAAATCACATACAGACACAGAGACATGGCCAAATAGCTATCTAGCAAAGCGAGTGTAAACTGGCAATGCTTGGTTGGGGTTCTGTTCTGCATCTTGGTTTCTGATCAATGGTCTGGAGGCAGCTAGTGGCCTCCTGGAACGAACCCAGTACCTTGGCTCACGATCTAAGCTCCCATATTTCATGGAATTGGAAGGAGTCTCTATGTTTGTGCATGCCAACAACCTGTAGCACTGAAGTGGTATTTGTCATTCCCAAACTGTTTGTTCTAGGGCCCATTAATTAATACAGAATCTGCTTTCCTTTAAACTGCCTCTTAGTGTTATTGTCTTTGCAGGCAGAGGGCAATTATTCCCTGTCCTTTTTGAGGAACTCTTTTGCATTGTGTTGCCCTTTGGAGGACATCTGACTCTCAGCAATTTTATTATAACTCTTGGGATTTTAATTGTAATTTTATGATTTAATCCATAAATCATGTATATAGCATTCTTAAACGTAAATAGCTATTAAAGTGACTTACAGTGACTTTGATACAGATCAACAGCAAAGGAGTTCAGAATCAAACTGGGGGAGAAGCCTCGTGGATTTAATAATAATAATAATAATAATAATAATAATAATAATAATAATAATAATAATAAATTTTTTTATTTATATCCCGCCCTCCCCAGCCGAAGCCGGGCTCAGGGCGGCTAACAACAATAAAACAGTACAAAAGTACAGCACAAACAACACTCTAAAATCATTCATTATATTCATTTCTTTTAAAGATCGATTCTTCGACCATTTCGTGGTTTGAAGTAGGGGTAAAGAGGTTCTGCGTGGTTGTTTTTTTTAAAAAAAGTTGAAGTATTGTCAAGCCTACTTCTTGGAATTTCTAAATAGATGCTGTTTCTAGCCCTATTGTGACAGTTTCTTCCTGTTTTCTGCTAACCTAACAACACTGTTACGTAGCTCATACAGGAAATCAGGGCACAAGGCAATATGAAGACCTCACTTCCTGGCCTGAGTTGACCATACAATGGGATGGAGGCAGAGGGGTCACACGTGTAGTCTGATGAGGGAAAGGGCTTGCATTAGCTAGAGTGGAGTGGCAGGGAGTGTGGGATACGTGCCAAACGTATTTTTAAATTAAAAAAGCAGGAATTTACTGCCCATTTCCACAATAACAAGGAAGGCCTGATGCCTAGCTAGACATAATACAATGGGGATTGGTCACGTGAGCTTGGAGAGAGGAATGGACCGTGTGACTGTAAAGGTATTTGGCATTGTTCTGTGCACTTGCATGTGGAACCAAATTGTTTGCATCATTGTGGTCCTTAGGGGATTGGAAAACGCTATAGGGTTTACATCTGCATGTATCCCTTCCTGCTATTTGGATCCTAGGCGTAGGGTGGGGAAAGAGCTGGCGTATCCCAGGGCTCAGCATTGTTGCGGACTTTGAGCCAGAGGACAATGCTGGCAAGTCCAATATGACACCTGCTTTCATTCTGAATTGTTTTGGCTATACTGCCTCCTTTTCTGCCATATACAGATAGGTAGCCGTGTTGGTCTGCCATAGTCAAAATAAAAAAATTCCTTCCAGTAGCACCTTAAAGACCAACTAAGTTAGTTCTTGGTATGAGCTTTCGTGTGCATGCACACTTCTTCAGAAGTATCTGAAGAAGTGTGCATGCACACAAAAGCTCATACTAAGAACTAACTTAGTTGGTCTTTAAGGTGCTACTGGAAGGAATTTTTTTATTTTTTCTGCCATAGTCACTTTTATTTAATTAGTTAATTAATTAAACTTTTTTTAAAATTCCACTCCAGCCAAAAAAGCACCCAGAACAGCTTACAAATCACAAAAACACACAGAAGAAGTCTGCTGGATCAGGCCAATAGCCCATCTAGTCTAGTTTTCACAGTGTCTGACTAGATGCTTGTGGGAAACCAGCAAGCAGGAAGAGAGTCCTACTCTCAGACTTACCATCTAAAAAAGACATGGGGAAAAAGGGAGAAAGCAATAAATAAGCTCAGGTTAAAGCTCAGGTTGCTCTAAGAACCAACTGGTCTCTCAACTGCGTTGATGGAGAGACCTTGTATCTCTTCTCTTCCCTCTCCTGCTGATTAAGCTCTGATCTCAATGTCCATCCTGTCATCACACCCACCCACCTTTAACCAACTTTGATTATTGCTAAAAGTCGATTTCTGTGATGCACGTGAAGCATCATGAATCCCAATCGTTGTTTCTTTTCCAGACAGAATGTGCCAACTACATCAGAGTGCTTTACCCTTTGAACCGGACACACTTATTGGCCTGTGGAACAGGGGCTTTCCACCCAATCTGTGCTCTTATCTACGTGGGACACCGAGGAGAGGTAAGGAAGTATGTCCTTTCCCCCCTCTGCGATAATGTTAGCCCTGTGACACTATAAATATATGATGTGGGAAGATCTGGCATGTAGAGGAATGCAAAGACATGTGGTTCCCATCACCAAAGACTTAAGAGCAGGGCAGGTAGCAGGTAGATCAGGATCTGCTGGTAGATGGGCAGAAGCAACTCTCAATAGTTTAACAACAGTAAGTAAAAGTTTTAAGTGAAATATCTGCCGTAGCCAGTCTTGAGCTATTTGCTTATCTCTTAACCTTTGACTATATCTTTGTTCCAGTGTGCTGGCCACTATGAGAGTTCTGTGTTAGAACCCCTGGTATACTGTAACTCAGATATAGATTTTTGTCTGTAATACAGCGTATGTTTTATGAAGTGCTACAGGTAATTGACTCTGTCACTGAGCCCATATCTTATGGGATGTCTTAACTCTTCCGTAGGTAGACTGTTGCAGAAGAATATAAGAAGAGCTCTGTGGAATCAGGATCTAGCTCACTATTTGGTTCCCCAAGTGTCAAACTAGGTGCTTATGGGAAAATACATGCTGGACGAGGTAGATCAGGAGTTGAGGGATGGGGGAAGTTTTTACAGCCAAGATCTTTACTTAGCCACCCACCCTGTGGGACATTTTTGACAGTCACCTAATGTCATTATGACGTCAGGTGACACCCTCAGAGGGACTCGCTGATTAGCGCTGAAAGTGACCCTATGATCAGCTGATTGCCTCTGGCAGGACAACTTCAAAGGGCTCACTACAGGCCCCAGTTTATGTAATTGCATTCAATTTGGATTCAAACCATGCCTGAAAATGACCGTTATTTTCTTTGCAGAGGAAAAAATACTTGAATCCAAACTGTGCTTGGAAATGGACTTTAAAGCAGCTTGCAGTGAGCCCCTTTGAAGATGCACTGTCAATGAAAGCATACCTTCAAATGGGTTTTCTGACAGCCCTTTGACCACAGGAACCTACACACAACCTGCCCCAAATGCACTAGGGAGTTCCCCAATGGAAACTGCTTAGTGCAATCCTACCCATAACATAGAGAGCAATGGATTTGTTGGGAGGGGGATGAGGACAGGGCCATGGGATAATCCTCTCTTTCTCCCTCAGTGCATGAGGTTTGAATGACTGAAGTGTGCTCTAGGCTCAGGAACTTTCTAGCTTTGCATTTCCTCAACAATCTTTCCCAACCATACATTTATATTGCCCTATTAAACAGAAAGGCTGATTTAAGTGCTTGTATTTCTTTAAACAGGGGGGGGGGAACCCTTGTTACCCAATAAACTGGACTGTAATATCAGATGCACTTAAGTCTTCTTGTTGTTATGGGTTAATGTGGCTGGACTTGTGGAATTTGTCCAACCATGTAAGCATCCAGGAAAGAAATGGATTTTGGGTCTATTAATCTGTCAGGCTGATTGATGTTCTACTGTGTATCCGACCCCAGCTCATACGACCTCTCCTTTCTGGTTGTTTTTTTTAAAGAGAAATCCACGCCCCCTTTATTTTTTGGACGCTCACTCCAAGCACATTCTGTTAGCTATTTGAAGGGAAGAAGGAACAAGAAGGATGGCTGTGTAAAAAGAAAGAGAGAGAGAGGGCGAGCCTAAAATGGGGAACAGAGCCAAGAACCAGGGAAGAGGCAGGTGAAATTGAGATCTCAACGACTGTGCTCAGAAGAGAAGCAGCATGTTCTTAATAATTTGCATTAAACCACCTGTCTCTTGGGGTGGGCAGACAGACATGAACACCAGCTATTTCTCTCCCTGTGCAACAATGCTTGGCTGCCTCCTGTGAGAACTACAAGTATGGCTGGCTGATGTCACAACTGGAAGAGTCCAGAACATCAATTTTGGACTGCGGTTTTATTTGTCTGGTGTTGGGAGCAACTAACCATATTGCTAAACTTCCTACTCCAAGCAAGGACGGCCATTGTGCATGAGACATGGGTCTCATTTATTAGCTCAATCCCTATGTTTCTTTTCAGGGCTGATTCCTGAAGTTGTACAATCTTTATGGATTTAGACAGTGCTTGCTTCCTGGTGGGATTTTGTGTGTGTGTGTGTGTGTATAATTTTACACACACACACACACACACACACACACACACACACACTAATTATAAAATATGTGGGTGGCATTTCCCTCCCTCCAAGCTTTTGACTTCCCTCTGAGCCGTTGCTCATAAATCAAGCTGGCCTTAGCAGGAAGATCATTCAGCTTCACCCTGTAACCCCTCTCGCTTGGGAGGATTTGACTCGCAGAAGCTTTTATTGAGTGCATGAGAGAAAGGACCCTTTCAGCACAGCTGTTCATCGTGAGCAAAAGGGATGATCAGACTGTCCCTCTGACATCTCACCCCATAACCATATCCGGCAGTGCCTCCCCCCCTTGCTAAACGCTCGTGCTGATTTAGCCACGGTATTGAGAGGCGTACCAAAATACAATTGGGGTCCTGTGCTGCTGCTGCTGCTGCAGCATGTCAGAAATTTAACAAGGCCTAGCCTTGGCCTTATACTGGCCTGCAAACTGCACTGGGGAACAATCCTGTGCTTGGGTGTGGGTGGACAGTTGCATGATGAAGACATTTAATTAGGCAGCTTGAAGAGGCTGCTTTGTCTGGCCAAGTGGATAACTGGCAGGAAGGCAGGAAAGCACAAGCTGTTCCAGGCATTGCAAAGCAGGAGGGTGAATAATACAGATTCCCAGCATCCTTAGGCCCACTGTCTCATATAAGCCACTTTTTAATTTTTTTATTCTTATGATGGTCTGTGGTGCTGGATCAAAAGTGTCATAACTGCTTACCATCTGAAAGTCGATACAGAGCAAAAGCCTTTCACCAAAAACTTGTAGACAACCCAGCAGGTTGGTTTGGGAAGGAAGGAACTTTTTGTTCATCTGGGATCCGGGGTAAGAATGTTCTAGACTAGAGCCTTTACTCTCTTCCTACCCTTCTGCTCCCATCAGGGGTTACATAACCGTAGTCTAGATTGTAAAATCATTTCCTGGCATACTGGAGAAATGAGGAGATGGTCTTCTGAGCTCTTCTGAAAGTCTTCCTGACTCAAAAGGTTCCTCTTGTTCTGGCAGTTTTCTCTGTTGCTGTCTCTCCAAGTCCCAGCTGTTAACATCATGGGCTTGCCTCTCAGTTTCCTGAAACTATAACTGATTAAACTTATCAGAAGAAGACAGGAAAGATGAATAGTGCTCAGGCCTCTGTTAATAATTGTCTGAGTAACCAAATCTGAAATAAGTACAATTCCGTATTGTAAAAACACACCAAAGCCAAAATGATTTCAATAATAAACAAATTAAAGGGCTATCAGTATTGAGAAATATACAGATTTAACATGTTCACACTGAGAGCATAACTACATGTGGTGTTGATTGTCTTGCTTGCAGTCATGCTGCCATGATCTAATTATTTACTTAGAGGTGCACCCCTGGTTTATTAATTGAACCTGGGGTGTATGGGAAAGGAAAAAATAATCGCTTCACCCTTCAATGTCAAAGAAAATGGCCCAATGGGGGCTTTTGACCAGTGTGTGTGTTGTTGTTGTTGCTGCTGCTGCTGTTGAGATTGCAGTGGGGAGGGAAGAATTAAACTTCTCCTTTCTGAACATGGGGACTCTAATTAAAACAAAACAAAACAGGGTCAATGTAATTGCAAGTGACCAGCTGGAGTCATGTGAAGTTAAGGCCCTAATTTTTGCTGAATAATGTCAGCATCCATTTTTCTTATGGTTAGATAGAAAACGTCATCCTGGTCTCTCTATGCTAGCATCCCATGCTTGTCCTAAGATGTTTTCTGATGCATCTGTCCAGGCTCTCTTCATTCCTTCCACATGAGCACTCCCTCATCACCTCTGAATTTCAGACTACCCACTCAGAGAGCTGTGGTTCTTTTAAGCTGTCTTGATGCCTTATTTGTCATTTGTGCTCTTCTCTCCCCAGCATGTGTTCAGCTTGGATCCTTCCAGTGTAGAAAGTGGCCGGGGCAGATGTCCTCATGAGCCCAACAGGGCATTTGCAAGTGCTTTCATTGGTAGGTGCTAAACTAGATCAGTGTGAGTTTTGTACCCTAGCAGCAGGGTTGAATGTCCTTATTTTTATGTTTATATATTGCCTTTCTGCCAAGGCATTCAAGGCAGTTTACAGTTTAAAACACTAAACAAAGTTACAAAATATTAAAAAGCAGATTTGCCTTCAGCGTTTGGTGCTTTCCCCAGAAGCTAGTAGTGCGAGCTCCTTTCCTGGTCTTTGCCTGTTCTGTTCTTTCCCTCAGAGAACATGGGTCTAAGTCGGCCCAGGGAAGTTGGTGGAGGGGTGGCCCAACCATTCTCTCAGGCTCTTTCGTGGCCACCTCAAGAGCTGAGGACATGGTCTTTAACCACTATTTTGGGATGGGGAAGCCTCTTTGATCATGTGATTTTACTGCTTGTCAGCTTCTGACAGAAAAAAGGGCTACAAGCAAGCTACTGTACCTTCATAAACCCACACTGCAGCCAGCTGCTCTCTGAAGTGAAAACTGGAGGTAGCTCAGGTTGTCCAAACCAGTTTTAAAAGTGGCCAATAAATTGCACCTACAACCTAAAGTTAATATGAAATTCAGTAGTGAATTCTTTATAGGAAAGCCTTTATAGGACCCCCCTCCCCAAAGATAGGTTTGGGGGGTTGAATGTTCATTGGAGGCATCCATACTTCTCCTCAGTTCAGTGTATGGTTTGTAAATTATTCTTATTTCAGTCTCTTACCTGCTTTCACCATAAAGTGCCAGGGTGGGATACAGCAGTTGATATGTGGTCCCTTTCATAGGTGAGACTATGCCCCCCACCCCATAAAAAGTGTGCCTGCTTCTCAACTATGTTTCATGCGATGAACTTGCAGTATACCCCAATCATGTGTGTTACATACCAACATTTCAACTAGGAAACTTGGCATGTGAAAGGAGGGTAATCTGTCAGTGACTGTACTTGCATGCTTGTGTAAGGCATTTTCTGAACTCTTTCAAGATCTCTGTGCTGATGTGCATATAATTCAAAGCTGTGGTCTATTAAACTATGGTTTATTAAACCATAGTTTGGTGTTATGTTTGTACTTTCACTAATAGCTTCACTATTGTTTGTTTATTGCCAGCGAACAATGATCTGAAGTCTGTTGTTTAACTATGGCTTGGCGTTATGTGTGAACTCAGCATCCTTCCATACCATACCATAGTTTGTTTGGACACCTCAGATGCTGACCGAGAAAAAGGACACAAGGCACAAGTAGCTGGAAAACTGACCAAATTTTGAATAAACAAGCCATGGTTCTTTTGTCTGTCTGGGGAACAGCTCGTGGTTAACTCATGACTTTTTCAACCATGGCTTAGTGTTATAATGTGTGAATCAGGCCAAAATCTCCTCTTTTTGGTGTAGTTGTATAAAACAGGTTTATGTGACTTTTCAGCCAAGCAATTCCTGTGCTGTGAAGATTGGTATAAGGGACTGGCCAAGACTATGACTTTTGAAAGAACCAGTGCCCAAATCAACACTCACCATTAATTCATTAGGAGATTTTAGGCAAGGCTAGCCTCTCTCTGCCTCCCATCTACAAATACTGATGTACTTTATATGATGGTTATAATATAGGATGATAATAACCATCATGTATTGGGAAGCTTTTTGAATATTCTAGTGTGCTTTATAATGCTACGTATTGTTTTTCTTGTTAGTGCATAACTGTTATGCAAGGATTGATTGTTTCTGTGGGCCTTCTTTCCCAGGTGGAGACTTGTATACAGGACTAACAGCAGATTTCTTGGGCAGGGACTCTGTGATCTTCCGAACTATGGGACACCGCTCCCCTCTGCGCACTGAGATGGACCAGCGGCTGCTTAATGGTAGGAGAACAGGATGAGAGGTGGAGTGGAGGCCAAAGGCTACAATAAATTTGTTACTTAGAAAATAAGGACGGGGAGTTGTCTGTATAACTAAGCCTCTTTGGAATATATGCCCATTAATAAGAGAACACCTTGTGTGTTGCTTCTTTTGGTAACTACTTGTTAATAAAGTGAACTTATTAGTATTTAATTAGGAATGTTTTATATGGTTTTATGTAAACTGCTCACAGGTTTTTCCTATTGAGTTGTACACAGTATAAATCTTGTTAAGTACAACTAAGCAAACTATGCCAAGAGGAAGCCTGAAAAGGTTTAAAAATAAAATAAAATAAAGGTCTGTGCCATTGCTTCAAGCGGTTTCTGGCGATCTCTTTCTAACGTGCCCGTACAATATTTTTCTTACAGCCCCCAAGTTTGTTGCTGCTTATCTGATCCCAGACAATGATGACCGAGAAAATGACAAAGT
>NC_138126.1:57775362-57859997 GCF_964188305.1 Podarcis bocagei | reverse complement strand
TGGTGACATGACTATGTCCCTAGTACTAGAAGGGCCACTCTGAACTAAGAAGGACACTGAAGTGCAGACATTTGGGGCTGCAAGGTGCTCATAATGGATTGGAGCCCACTGCCTTCTATGTGCAGAATCTCCCTGCAGCAACAATAACAACAACAACAACAACAACAATAATAATAATAATAGCCCCCTGCCTGCAAAGCTCTGGGCTCAAATATTACAAGTTTGCAAATCTATTAACCAGGGCTGAGCCCATTTGGGCTGAGCCCTGGAATCAGATCTGCTTCCGTAGTGCCGTTGGCTCCTGATCAACAGCTACGGTATAGGAAGTCTGTTTGGCACACACAGCATTTTTAAGCACTTCAGTCAAGACAGTGCCTGGCTTGAGAGGGCTGCATAAATCTCTTGTGACTGCAAATGTTTCTTTTCAAGCCAAGGTTAGGAACATGGAATTTTTTCTTTTTGGTAATTCTGTATAATGTGTGTGTGTGTGGGGGGGGAGCATGGTGGGGGGATTCCTTCAAAGCCTTTTAATTCTTCAGCCTTTCATCCACATGGAAACTCCCCCATTTTCTGTACATGTCACTTCCAATTCCAACCTTCCTTTTTTCCTAGATCTTTTGCACCACAGCTGCTTTGTGCTCACTTGCTTTTCCTCCAAAGGATTCCATCAAAGGGTCTGATGGACCATCCTGTGTGTATCTTAATTTAGCTGAAGACTTGCACTGCAAGGAAATGGACTAAGAGCAGAAATAATTTCTCTGTGCCCATTGCCATCTGTTTTAGAGAAGAGTTGTTTCATTCATTTCTTGGAGATTTCCATAAAGGCACTTTCTCGTAGGGTAAAGCAGAGATTTCTGCTGAGCATGTGTCAGAACAGAGAGCCTGTGCCCTTTCCTGTAGGTATCTTTCTCTCTCTGCCCTCATTTTTAAAGGCTTGAAGTTAAATAATTTATACTTGAGAGCCATTATGGAGCTGAGGTTTTAAAGGCTGAGTTATGCTGCTTTGAAAATCTTCAGCTGATTTGTATTTATTTATCCCTGCTGCTTAATTTTGTGCTGTGTTTATATATTATTATGGTTTGGAGGGATTGTATTTTAGTTCTTATATTGTAAAGCTGCCCAGAGAACTCTGGCTATGGAGCGGCGTATAAATGTCATTAATAAGAAAGAAATAATTGCTTTGAAACTGTTTTAATTGTCATATCCTGCCCAAATGGGTATAGAGACATTTTTGTTGGTTGGGCTGAAACTGGAGTGCTTAACACTAAGTATCCTTTTGAATTATGCTAACTTTATTTAACTTAATGTTTTCAGAAAGGACAGAGGCTTGAAGGAGCTCTTCATTTCATTTCATTTTGTCTTAACATTTCAACCTGTAAAATTGACTTAAGTTCTGTAGTAGCTCCTTGCTAAAGCAGCCTTGGTTTTTAAGGTGCTAAACTAGAATCAGCAGCAGATTTCTTTGCAGGACTGAACTACGCAAGATGTTAAAGATGTGGTTTAATAGCATGTTTTGTTTCATTTTGTTGTCAAGCAACAACCCTGCAAATAACATTAGGCTCCTGTTAGTATTGCTTAGGGCTTTTCATGAGGTCTTTATTATGTACCACATTTTAAGGCCGGTGTTGTTATCCCAGTATTGAAAATTGAGGGTGGGGCAGAAGAAACAGAAAGACTGAAAAAGAAAAAGACTCAAGGCCACCTATTGAGATCATGCCTGGAGGGAGAGTTGTACTGGAAATTTCCTAGTTCAAAATATAAGCAGAACCCATGTAGAGGTGAACTGGTCCCCAGTGTGTTTGGAGATAATCTATTTGCAAAGGGATTTACACACACACACACACACACACACACACACACACACACCCTTTCTGGGAAAAACCCCCTGCTTGGGACTGTTTCTCTTGCAGCTCACTTAAGGGGCTGTTCTTTGTTTGTTTGTTTGTTTGTTTGTTTGTTTGTTTGTTTTGGTCCTCCTGAGGTTGTTTTTGGCCTTTTTATTGTGTGGACTTCCAAGTTCACAGCAGGGATGGGAAGACCTGGAGTACTGTGTCCAGTTCTGGGCACCACAGTTCAAGAAGGACACTGACAAACTGGAACGTGTCCAGAGGAGGGCAACCAAAATGGTCAAAGGCCTGGAAACGATGCCTTATGAGGAATGGCTAAGGGAGCTGGGCATGTTTAGCTTGGAGAAGAGGAGGTTAAGGGGTGATATGATAGCCATGTTCAAATATATAAAAGGATGTCACATAGAGGAGGGAGAAAGGTTGTTTTCTCCTGCTCCAGAGAAGCGGACACGGAGCAATGGATCCAAACTACAAGAAAGAAGATTCCTAAACATTAGGAAGAACTTCCTGACAGTAAGAGCTGTTCGACAGTGGAATTTGCTGCCAAGGAGTGTGGTGGAGTCTCCTACTTTGGAGGTCTTTAAGCAGAGGCTTGACAACCATATGTCAGGAGTGCTCTGATGGTGTTTCCTGCTTGGCAGGGGGTTGGACTCGATGGCCCTTGTGGTCTATTCCAACTCTATGATTCTATGATTCTATGACTTTAGGCTTGCAGGGTGAAAACATCAGAAGAGCCCTGCTGAGTCAGGCCAATGGCCCATTAGTTCAGCATCCAGTGGCCAACCAGATGCCTGTGGGGAAACCCCAAGCAGGACCTGGGCACAAGAGCGCTCTATCCTCCTATGGCTTCCATCAACTGGTATTCAGGAGCACTATTGCCTCCATGCCTCGTCTTTGTCTTTTACTAGAACCCTGAGATCCACCAAATAGAGGCAGGGGGAAATTAAAGAATTCTGATGCCTTGCATTGCTCCCCAAACCCCTGATGAAATAATGAGATGCACATATGTTAGGTATCGCTAGAGAAGCTAGCTCCAGCGGCATGATGCTGCAACCAAGAAGGCCCTGCTTCATTCCGGGTAGGCTTGTCTAAACAAGAACGTTTTTAGCAGGTGCCAGAGTGAACTTCCCATGGCAGTGGAATTAGGAGCAGAATGCGTCACTCTGAGTCATGGCAGAAAGGGGGAAAGTTGTTTTATGAGATAAGAAGAGAAAAAGAACCCTCTTGCACCAGACCAAAGACTTACGGGAAGCCACAGGCAGGAGATGAGCACAGTAGCCTTTTCCCACTCGTGATCCTCAGCAACTCCTATTTAGAGGCAGAATAGCCAACATGACAAGTAGCCTATTTTAACCTTATCCTCCACGACCCAGATAATTGGTAATTGACCATTGACCCAGGCTGTTTACTCAAGGCTGTTTCACATTCTGCTATACTGAATGTGAACGGCTTGAAAACTTTTTCTTTTTTAAATCTGAGGGAAAATATAAAGTGAAAGATAGACTTTCCAATTTCATTTATGTTACGGAGAACTGTTCTTAATTGGATCTGTTTTGGCAGTGGGGGTGGAGATAAAAGAGAGGAAAGCTGGTTTGCAGGAAAGAACTGGGGAATAAACAACAGGTAATCACGGAGGGAAAAATCCATAGGAAGTGGGGATGTTATGGATGCATCTTGCTTGTTGAGAGAGGCCCCCTGTCCCTGATCGTGCATTGGATATGCATCATAACAGCATCATACCCTAGGAATGTTGATGAGAACTACACCATATGGAACAGAGAAGGTCTACCCCCTGCTTTGCTTGCCTTCTCTCAGAGTGCCATTTTTGGATGAGGACTCCGTCAATATGCTCATTTGCTCTTACCCCTCCTTTTGTCTTGTGGGATTCCACAGCTGCTGCATTCACTGTTGGGAGGACACTGCCAGATTAACATCTAGATGAATCGACTGCACTGTGCCACATCATCAGGCCTCATGGCTATTGATTCTCCATTGCAATGCTGATGGGTAAAAACATCATTGTTAGCCACCTAGAGCTGACCTCCACATGGATATGTTAGCCAGATGTCACATTCCAAAAGGTTACGATTATTTCAGTTGCAGTTATTTCAACCTTGAGCCTTTGGCTTCTGGGAAGCCTGAGAGTTACCCTGTCAGGGACTGGTTGGATGCAGAGGAATGGTGGGAGGGACCAGTTGGGGACTTTCAGTCTCGGCAACTGATCCATGAGGAATCTCTACTAGGGATGAATTGCTGTGCTCATTAGGCCGGACACTCTGCCAAGTCTGTGCAGATTGTGTTCTTGCTAATAAAGAGTTAACTCCAACTTGAACGGTGTGATTTACTGCCGGCTCACTCCTGACACACCCTAATGGAATGAAGGGCCTAAGAGCTGGATTCAGTTCCTGCTTCTGCCACTGAAAAGTAAACTCTCCTCTGCTGCAAAGACATAGGGGAGAAAAAAATAATCAGCTGGAAATTATCGTGGAGTAATAACTCAAATTCTTTGGAACTAGTACGAAACAGTACGCTGAGGATAGAGAGGGGAGTTGGCAGCTTTCCACGCAAACAGAAAAGTTCTGTTGGCTGTGAATTCCTTGCTCTCCTCCTAATCCTAGAAATAAACATTTAAGACACAGCAATGAAGCAGTTATTTATTGGATTAATCAATCCCTACACAGAGAGGGATTCTTTGTTTGTTTGAGACGCAGAAACGTGGATATAGTCTGACTTCCAGAGCTGGCAGATTGCCATATGAGTCAAAGGAGATGCACTACTTTGTTGTCTTCTTTGGTGTCTGCTGCAGTCACAAAATACGCACAATGAAAACTACTTAAGCTACACCACCGGTTGGATCTCTCAAGAGCATTAACACTTTGTGCCCATGGGATTCAGGGCTCAATTAGCAGCTGTGTTTAGCTTGCGGGGCTTTGGGTAAAGAAAATGAATGTCTTTCTGAGAAATTTTTCTTATAATCCTAAGATTAGCGAGTTCTGGCCCAACTGCACTAACCGCTGCTTAGCTTCCAGGCTCAACCTTTTAAGCTCTATATGGCTCAGAACCCCAGTCCCTAAAGGACTGCCTCTTCCCATATGTACCTGCCTGGAGACCACAATTCCAAAATCAGTGGGGAGGGTAGGTAGTGACCCAAGAATGGGCCTTCCTGTCATTTGGAACACTCTCCCCCAGGAGGCACACCTGGCTCTGACTTTACTATCATTTCAGCACCGGATTAAAAAGTTTTCATTCTCTTGGGCATGTGGGCAGCTTTAACAATATGATTCTTACACTTATTCAATCAAGCTATAGTGTGTGCGTTTTTACAATTGTTGCATTGTGCATTGTTTTTAATATGTTTGCATTGGGTGGGGTTCCCGGAATGGGTCCCAGCAGCAGCAGCCCTATGTAAGGTTTTCTATGTGAAATGGGGCTTTCTCCCCTTCTGTGCCCCTTGCACCCCCAGCATTGGCTTGGGAGAACCCCCAGAACTGGAGGGGGAGAGGTGAAGTTGAATTGCAATTTTGGTGCTCTTTCCAAGACTGCAAAGAAAGGATTGCAAGTGGAGATAAAAAGACTGCTCAAGCAGCAGGGCATATTGAAAGGAATGCAATAAGACACTGCGTACTAAAATAGTTATTCTGTGTGAAAAGTATAGGAGTTGGAATGGCAGCAGATAACTGTGAAATAAAGGAGCACCAAAAATAGATGGGAACGCAGTATCCTTCAGTATGAGAGTCAAGAGTGTAAAAGCCAAAAAAAGCTTCTTTTGGTATGTGTCTGAAATTGTAGTTGCAGGAAGTAGGGCTACAGAAATGTTTATTGATGGTTACATGGACTGAACTGGACATTTCTGCAACATGGTTAAAGCACTGCTACCAAAAGCTGATGATGTGAGGCTGCAGTCACAGAATTTATTCCAGGCATCTTAGAATGCAACCTGAGGTGCAGTTCCTAAAATCAGCCTCATCAACAAGTGCAATGCAAATCCTAGCAGTCCCCTTCAGAAAGAAAAGAGAGGGGGGAATTTTCCATTCAATTCTCTGCTTGTGTGGTACCCACATTCTTGGGTGGCAGAGAGAGATATAAAACATATGTCTTGGGATAATGAACAAAAAACTGTTCAGCTTCCAGACATAAATGTTTCAGAAACAAAAGCTGAAAATTAAAATGCAAAAAGGCCTCATGCACTTTAAAAAAGAAAGAAAAGAAAACATGGTTGATGAACCATGTGATTTAATATTAGAAATGTGTGCTAGAATAAAAGTTCAGATTTCGTTCAAAAAGCTGATAACACGGGACTGCCTGTGTGTATCTTTGAAGATGGTATTTCACAATTGGGGATTTACTACTGAAACAGTCCTCCTTTCTGCTGTGTACCTGCAGAGCCCATCTCAACAGGCTCATGCTATATGAAACAGGGCTTCTCCCAAACTTAGCACATGCAAAAAGCTACAATATTGAATAAAAAATAACTATAACTGCTGATCCCTGCATGTTTTGCAATAAGGGAACTGAAGTGCAGGTTTGACTTTCCCTTGCCCAGAAGCAGTATTTTTGTTTGCTAGTCCTAGTCCACTTAGCCATGCAAGAGAGGTTTCATAGCACATCCTAAAATATGCCCCAGAATCCTCTGCGGAGCACAAGAATTTCATGGTCTGCATGGCCTCTGCAGGCAGTAACACAGTCTTTTCAGGCAGTAGCTGCTGGAGGGAAGTCAGTGCTGAGTGATGGTGCTGTAGGACAGAGCTGGGTGTCCCAGATAGTCTGCTCTGTGCCCTCTAAGCTAGCCTTCTTGCTGCCCCATCACCACTGATGTTGAAGTCCAATTTGTTTCTGTTTGTGGAAAGTAAGGGCAGAATCTGGTTCTTTGCTTCAGGGAGCAAAATGTCTTGGACCAGTCCTGTCTCTCGGAAGCCAAGGTTGTGTACCTGTTTACTCTGTGTTCAGTGTGCTCTCACTGCTGGTTTGGGAAGTGGTGTACACACGACGTTAGCCATGATCCATATCCATTCTGTATCTGTTCTGCCATTTCTTATGGAATAGTATATTTTGATGTGTTTTTGCGCAAACCACCTTTGATCTGAATTGAGAGAAAGAATGGCCAGCTGTATTTTGAGCTGCTAATGTATGTGTGGGCCCAGGCCAGGTCTGTATGAAAAAAGGGTTTCCCTTGTGTTAGAGTGACAGATCTATGGAGCAGAAATGAGAGCCATCTGAATAGAAGCCAATATCTGTCCTCTTGGTTCTGAGTTTTTAGTTTTGCTTTTGATGCCTCTGGAAGGATTCCTAAAGCACAGCTTAAGCATGTCTTGTTTGTTTATTTGTAAAGAGACCTCATATCAGAAGCATCAGCTGCCTCCACTTCTGAGGATCCTTGTTTACTCTTCTCCTTTCAGAATGATGCTGGAGGACAGCGAGTGCTAGTCCATAAGTGGAGCACCTTCAACAAGGCCCGGCTGGTGTGCTCTGTCCCAGGACCAGATGGCATTGACACATACTTTGATGAACTGGGTAAGAGAAACGAGCTCAGGATTGGTTGCTTTTCATAGGATTAGCTCCTCAGTTTGTCAGCTGGAAGCCAAGCCTTGAAAAGTGGGGTTTAATTTGGCAATATGAGGAGAATGGGGGAGGGGTCCGTCTCAGTGAACAGTCAGGGGGCACCTCATGGCTACAGCCATGCTCAAGCTAAGGAAATATGAAAGTGAGCAATGCTTTGGATGGGAGACGACCAGAAGCCCCATCTCCCAAGACATGGGCCACGTTGTCTGGAGCTAATGAGAGTTGGAGTCTAACAACGTCTGGAGAGCCACAGGTTCCCCACCCTATGAATAGGCGATGAAGGTAACATACTTTTGCGTTAGGAAATCACTAAGATCAGGACTGGCCCAAGACGTTTTGTTGCCTGAGGCAGGGCAGCAAATGGCACCCTCCCCAACCTAGTCAAGGTGGACAATTCCTAAAGCTTGCCAGGATTGCCAAAATATTCCACAAGCACTATTCCTTCTCTCTAGCACTAACAATATAACAACAAAATGAACAGTAAACACTTTGCTGCCTCTTTGTAATGCCCCAAATCTGCTGCCTGAGCTGCCTGCCTCATTCTGCCTAGTGGTAGGGCCGGCCCTATCAATTGTATGTTGGGGACTACAAGTGTGTTACAGCCAAATCACACATATACACACCAATCTTTTCAGCAGTCTCTTTGGTACCAGCATCCATCAGCCCCCAGCTACTTGCATACCTTAAGCAATCCAATTGACTAAAACAGGATTTTAGTTTCTTGGAATGTGTATGTTGGTAAGCCGGTGAACAAAGTTAGGTGCATGAGAGAGCCCTTTAAATGCTGTGAATCAAACATCTCTTAAACAGAGGATGTCTTTCTCCTGAGGACCAAAGATGGGAAGAGCCCTGAAATCTATGCACTCTTTAGCACCATCAGGTGAGATTATTTTGCTTCTGTTGTTTGTTTGTTTTTTGCTTCTGAGGGGAACCTTGAGATGTCTAGCACTATATACCTTGACCGAACAACTCTCATCCATACAAATCTTCTCTGAGGGCCTCTCCAGATTGGTGTTATTTCTGTGAGCCTATTCTCCAGTATGTCGTTGATGCAATAATAGTGCATTAGTAGTGGATTTATGATGGACTGTGTACATATCATTCCTCTTTGTTAGTTGTTCTCTGATGCTTTGCCAGTGTTCTTTGCATTATTGCCATCTGGAGGGGCACTCTGGTACTATTGGGGGGCAAAAAAAGAAAATGCCAAAACTTTTGTGGTATGAAAAGTTACAGGATTTTACCAGGAAGTTACGGGACATGCACTGATCAGAAATGAAGCAGGTGCACACAGTGTTGAAACCTGGATTGCGTATAACTGCCCCTATATCATCAGTAGCACAAATTGTCTTGTGTTTCTCTAGTGAAGGACTACCGTATTTTTCGCTCTATAAGACGCACCAGACCATAAGACGCACCTAGTTTTTGAAGGAGGAAAACAAGAAAAAAAAATATTCTGAATCTCAGAAGCCAGAACAACAAGAGGGATAGCAGCTGCAGCTGTTCTAGCTTCTGGGATAGCTGCGCAGCCTGCATTCACTCCATAAGACGCACACACATTTCCCCTTACTTTTTAGGAGGGAAAAAGTGAGTCTTATAGAGCAAAAAATATGGTAGTTATAGCTTGCCAGTTTTTCAGTACGTAAACTGTTAATTTGAAGAATGGAGGCCATGCTCTCTGATATGGAATTCCTAATATCTGATTATATATAATCCTCTTGGATGATTTTGAAGCATTTACAACTGGAAATGTAAGGCTGTATTTTACCTCACTCCCTAATATACCTAAGCATTGAATACACACAATACTAAATATTAAGACAGAGTTTGGAAAAAATGTTCTTTCCCCAAATAGGTTCTTACTATGGCTAAACGTCTCTCATTGCAGCAATGTCTTCCAAGGCTTTGCCATCTGCGTATATCGTATGGCAGACATCTGGGAGGTTTTTAATGGACCATTTGCTCATAAAGATGGCCCAGACCATCAGTGGGCAGCTTATGAGGGCAAGGTGCCTTACCCGAGGCCAGGAGTTGTAAGTAATTCATACCTGAACTATGAAAACAATCTTAAACACTTGTTTAGAAAAAGAACTTCCTAATCATAGTTTTTTTACTTAATAACTAATGCTGATTTCGGATATTATCTGACAGTGCCTTTAAGACCCTGGTTGTATATCTGAAATTTGTGTCTAGCAGTATTTTATGGGGTAGGAGATGTTAGGGTGAACTGGCAACTCCATACAAAGCAAACAAGTGGTCTTTCAGGAAAAGTCCCCTGTTGACATGCGTGGAATATGGCATTTGGTTGGGTTTTTTAAAAAAACAAAAACTATCAACTTCTTTTTGTGGAACGGTGTTAAGGCATTAATCCAAGTTGCAAGTTGCAAGTGAGTGACATTCTGATTGGGAAGCAGACATTTCTGAGGGGTAGGACAAATACTTTGTCGCAAGTGACTGAAGTGTCCTCTGCAGCAGAGAGACATCACAGAAGATAAGCACATAGTCCAGGTAGAGCAAGTTCCGAGAGCAGCCAAGGGCCAGTATCCCAGTGGTTAGAGCACATGCTTTGTGTGCAGAAGGTCCCACATTCAATCCCTGGCATCTCCAGTAGTGCTGGGAAATCCCCCTCTCTGAAACCCTGGAGATCTTCTGCCAGTCAGTGTAGCATTTCTTCCGCTTTATGCAGTCGGAACCATTGTGTCTCGTGTTAGATATATTTCTAGTACTGAAGACAGAAGCAAACAGTGGACTCTTCCTAACGAGGTCAACTGAGACGTGTGCTGATTTATAAATGAATTTCCCAGGGGCTTCTGTCTGGTACTGGATGCTGAACTAAATGAACTTTTAGGGATGGCATTCACTTAAGCAGTCAAAAACTCTCTAGAGAACCTTTCTCAGCCTGAGGGCCGTATTTCCTTCTTGGCAACCTTCTGAGGGCCACATGCCAGTGGTGAGTGGGACAAGAGTCAAACGTGGACAGAGCAGTGAGTGACCTTTATTCAGTAAGCTAGTTCCTACAACCCCCCCACCCCAACTTCCATCCAGGCAAGCTAGAGTCATTTTCCGAGTTCAAAGACACAGTCCAGCCAGGCAAAAACACTCGAGGCAAGTGAAAGGTGTGGCTGGAGAGGAAGTGTGGCCTGGGCCAAGGGCCAGATAGAGGGGTATGTCCTGTGGTTCCCCACCCCTGCCCTAGTCAGAATCATTCCTATAAGTCAAGAATCAAAGGAGACTTTTCATTGTGATCCTGCTCAGAGGTGGATAAGCAGCAGGAACAGAGCCCCATTTGGCTGAAATGCTGTTCTTTTCCCTCCGTTCCAGTGCCCCAGCAAAACCACCAATCAGCCAAGCCGGCAGTACTCCTCCACCAAGGACTACCCTGACGAGGTCCTGCACTTTGCCCGTGCCCACCCACTGATGAGCAGATCCGTGTACCCTCTGCATCGCTGGCCTGTGCTGGTGAAAACCAACCTGCAGCACCGCCTGCGGCAGATAGTGGTGGACCGTGTGGAAGCTGAGGATGGGCAGTATGATGTCATGTTCATTGGCACAGGTGCAATTGCGTGGAGCGTTAGGGCTTGGTGATGGGCATCTGTCAATGTGGAAGTGAATATTAGAGGCAATCTCTTGGAATTTTGCATGCTCTGAGGCTGAGCTTGGGTATGGAAAACCAGGTTTGGGGCCAACTAAGTATTTGTGATCCCTGGATCAAATTAAACCTTTTTGTATATGAGCTAAAACCCCGGAGGCCTCAGCAAAGTTTCCTGCTGTCTTACAGAATGACTCTTGAAGCTTGCCAGCTTCTCTCTTTCCTCAGTTCCCACCCACATTTACTCTTTGTAGGTGATTGCTGTTTTGGAACTTGCGTTTATCATTTATCCATTATTGTTCTGTCCTAGGCCGCTGTATCAATAAGCATTCTTTCTGTATCCATGTTGTGATACACTCCATTCTTAGGCGAGATAAAGTACCTAGTTGACTAGATGCAAGAAGTTGAAAAGTTCCTTGAAAGACCAAGGCAAAATAAGAGGGCAAAATACTTTTGAAGGAGCTCTCCTCTTTCATCTTGTCCCAGTGAGCCAATGAAGCTACCCCTCTATCAGCTGAGAAACAATTTCCCTTAAACTAGCATAGGCTTCCCACAAAATAGCTCATAAGCAAAATGGATTCGAGGACAGGAGAAGTGAAGAAGACATCCATGATCACACATGCAGTCAGTGGTGTAAACTGGAGTCAAATCCCAGCTCTCTCTCGACTTCCAATAGCAGCTTCCTTTGTGTCTTTTATAAGTGCTTTCTGTGGGAATAACATGGTCCCCAAGGGCAAGCTGTCTTTCTTTGCAAGTTTCTGTCCATCGTAGAGATCAGTGGTCAAAGAGGAGCAGGCTTTTGCCTCTGACAGAATGCCTGGTGGCCACAGAGGTAGTTGCCTTTGTTTCACGGTTCTCCCTTTCCTGCTTCCTAGATGCTGGCTCTGTACTGAAGGTTATAGCCCTTCAGAGAGGCAACTTTGCAGCAGCTGAAGAAGTCATTTTGGAGGAGCTTCAAGTATTTAAGGTGAGGTTTTTTTTAAAAAAAAGGGTAACGTGTACAACCTGATCCTGGAACAGATATGCTAATCATGACTGTATTACACAGACATGTAATTAGCTAAGTATTCTTCTTTGTTCACGTGTAGATTGGATGTATCCAGGGCTTTTTTTTGTGGGAACTCACAGAAACTCAGTTTCAGCACCTCTCAGGTGGGCCCCATTGTCATTCTAAGAGAACAAGGGAGGTGTTCATGGTGAGTTCTGGCACCTCTTTTGCTAAAAAAATAGCACTGGATATACCTCTCTTGCACATTCTTGCAGCATGGATGCATATTTGTGTACTAGCAGATATTACTTGTCTAATTCTGTGCTCATGTCACAGAAGTATATTTGTTATAACCCAGTTTCCACACATACTGTCCTTTTTATCTTATGCCATATGTCATACATAGGACATGGCATTTCAACATTACTAAAGCTCTAATCCTGAACAATTTCTTTGTCTCTCTGTTTGTGCGTGTCCATGTGCCTTTGTTTTTGTGTGAGAATAGTGGGGAGCTGAATGACCCTATATCTCTGTAGGAAATGCAGGACAGAAATGTGCAGTTGTGGGGGATTGGGGCAGGGATCAGTTCTGCGCCATGTTTTACCTGAGAAGCCATTTATTTTTCTCCCTTCAGGCACCAGTCCCTATTACTGAGATGGAAATATCTGTCAAGCGAGTGAGTAATGAATTACTTCTTTAAAGTACAGGTATGGTGGTGGAGAAGCCACTGTGCAGGAATGCTTTAGAAATGCCAGCCAAGCCATTGGCTACTGCAGGCTCTGGTGGTGGCAATCCAGCACTGTTACCAAAATAAAACCCTATCTATTAAAGACCAAAGACCCCTGCAGCAGCTTTATAATAAAGGTTTGTTTGTTTTAATCCCAGGAGATCCAATCACAGATCCCCCATCTGATGTCTGTTTTGACCCTCAATTCACACCTAGGTGCAAGGTTCATTCACAGCCATACATTATGTGTGTAGGAGGCACCATGTGTTGGCAGGTGAGGTGGGTGGGACACTT
This sequence comes from Podarcis bocagei, assembly GCF_964188305.1. NCBI lineage: Eukaryota > Metazoa > Chordata > Lepidosauria > Squamata > Lacertidae > Podarcis > Podarcis bocagei. The sequence continues at coordinate 57,846,996 of NC_138126.1, read as the reverse complement.
CTGGAGATGCTCGTAGGGTTCTCATTAACAAGGCTGAACAGAAATAAGCATGTTTCACTACAAAGTTGGACCTCGGTTTTAGACTCTGCTATACCAGGACAGCAACCCAAGGGTCAATGCAAAATAATTCCGCTCTGTTAAACACTTGAATCATTCATAAACTGCAAGGTCCTTATTTTAGTACAATCCTGCCATGCAGAACCTCAGTCATGTACATTTTGCTTGCTCTTTGACCTTCTTCACCACCTGAACTTTTTTTGTTTTGTCCAAACAGATAAAATTCCTCTACTTCTGTAATGTTTGTTTAGATCTGTAAATAGACACACCCCCTGGACTCTAATCTTCATCTATTATTTAGTTCCCAGGAAAGCTAGCAGAACTAGTGAGAGCATTCCTACCCTTCGCCATTTCCCATAAATCACGCTGCATTAGAGTCCAAGCATGCAACACACTCGTCCCTCTTTACTCCTTGTAACCTGAAAGGCTTCCTTTCACTCCCTGTATACCTGACAGCGTACTTCTGTCGTGACCTGCAACATTCCTTGTATTGCTCTCCCACCTGGATATTATATCTAGAACTGTCAGCCTGTTTTGCAATCCCTTGGTTGCTTTAGATTTACCGGTAGTTCAGGCAAATCTTAACCTAATTATTCTCTAGTGTCCCAGCAGCAAATTTGAAAAGAGAATTGTCTTCAGGCAATATTGTCTTCAGGCAATTGCCTCCAATTGCAGCCCAAGTTTCTGTTTGCCAACCTGCAGTCCAAAATATCTGGAGGGTACCAGGTTGGCAAAGGCTGTTCTACTGGGTGCAGGAGATGAGTTTATTCTGGAGAGAAAGGAGTGCATCAAAGCTACACTGCAAGGCTTCGCTCCTTTAGCTCTCATAGGAATGCTGTTGAAAATGTTGGTTGGAGAGTAAGGACTCTGCAGTTTAGTACAATTCCAACTCACCTAGCCTCCTTTGTTTTGACAGCAAATGTTGTATGTAGGCTCCCGGGTGGGAGTTGCCCAAGTGAAACTGCATCAGTGTGAGACGTACGGGACAGCCTGTGCGGAGTGCTGCCTAGCACGGGACCCTTACTGTGCCTGGGATGGCCTCACCTGCACCAGGTACCAGGCATCAGGCAAGCGTCGTTTTCGTCGGCAGGACATCCGGAATGGGAACCCCATGCACCAGTGCCTGGATCAAAACTTGACAGGTGAGGAAACATGCGAGGTACATACCCAGACCAGTAGCTGTGGGTTATGAAGAGAACGGGACAATACACTCTGTTGCAGTGCAAGCTCAGTAGGGTAGCCCAGTGGCAATATGTTTGCTGTTGTGTTGCTCTCTTTTTTGCCACAACGTGCTCATTAGATCAGAGGCCACGAGAATCTCACAAAGTTACCGTCTATTTATTTGGGAGGAGGTATACTTACTCATTTCATTGCATTTATTTTGCATTTCTATCCCACCTTTTTCTCCAGGGAGCTCAAGGTGGCATACATGGTTCTCCTTCTCCTCATTTAATCACAGCAAAAACCATGTTAGGCTGAGAGCAAGTGACTGGCCCAAGGTCACCTCGTGAATTTCATGGCTGAGTGGGATTTAAGCCCTGGGGTCTCCCAGGTCTTAGTCCAAAACTCTAACCACTACAGCACACTGCCTCTCTTCCAGCCAATCTCCCAGTCCCCTACTTCAGGTCGCTTCAGCCCCACCACCTTCCCAATCTCCCATGGCCTAGAATCTAATAATGTAGGCAGGTGTTCTAAGCAAGCTGGTGGGGACGGAGGCAAGCATTGCTTGAGTGTTACAAGAAAGCAGCACAGCCCAGGAATTCAGTTAAGAGAAGTGTAAAAAGGTGAGGCTGTGGGGGTATGGGTGTGAGTAGGATAAACATTAAATATGTGCCAGGACAAAAAATTAAAACTCTAAATCAGATTGTTGAAGCTAACATAGATGATCACATGATGAATGACTATGGGCAAGATGCCATGTTTTATTTTAAAAACTGCAGCTGTAGTAAAAGAAGAAGAAGAAGAAACTATGCCAGTTTGTGTTCTACGATGTTTAATTTGGGTGATTCTTATTTGCAACTAAAAGCCAGAGGGGCCAATGAGGAAGAGTCCCTGTAGGTAGGGAATGCTGAAGACAGTCATCTCTAATAGGTGAGGAGTCTGGTGGAGAGGTTAATATTTTACTGCCAGACAGGAAAAAATGGTGCTGGTGTGGGACATGGCTGGCAGGGCATCCTGATATGATGTCTGCTATTCCAGACACTTACAGGGAAGTTTTAAAACACCAGACTTGCCAGTCTCAAGGTTTCTTAACAAGGGCATTGTCATAAGCCATATCCACAGCCCTTGAAAACACAGGGTGGTGGTGAAAACAGCAACTGTTTGGGCAGCTAGCATTAGCTGAGGCTTCCATTATGTTATCACAGATGTGCCTCAGAGGAGCCTTCATGCACATTGAAAAAAATAATTATTTTAGTGTCCCCAGGTGTACAGGTCAAGCTTTTGCTTGCATGTGACAGACCTCTCTGTGTCAAAGAGCCACAGAACAAGTCCCTGGCTCAGCAAGGCTTTAAACCCAGCCCCCAGCCCCTCCCCATGTTCAGCTGGAGTATTCTGCCCTGTTACGTAGGCCGTGGCCCTCTGCAAGGAGATGGGCTCTTTCTGCTCAGCTAGCAGTCTCTGATATGGGCACCCTCCTGTTTCCATAGTGGATGATTTTGACAGCACGGAGGAGAAGGTGGTCTATGGGACGGAACACAACAGCACCTTCTTGGAGTGCATCCCAAAGTCACCCCAGGCTGCGGTGCAATGGTTTGTACACCGGTCTCCAGAAGAGTTAAGAGATGAGGTGAGGCCAGTCCCGTTCTCCACTTTCTCAATACTTTTGCTTTCTTTTCAGTAGGATTTAAAAAACAAACAAAAAAAAAACCTCTTGCTAAATGCATTCAGATTCTAACCTTGTTCTTCCTGCTTTTGGGGGTGGGGGGGGGGAGGTGTTCACCACCACTGTGAATTCAACGGTTAAAAATTTTTCTGCCATGAAAATGTGGTAATAAATATAAACAATTTAAACAAGTAAATACCTAAGCCCGTTCTACCCCCATTACACAGAATGAGCTGGGAGACTGAGGTGGAAGAATTTTGCATAGGTACCACTTCAGGCTGCAGGTAGGGCATGTATCTCCCCGCCCCCCACTTGAATGCTTCCCCCACAAACGGTTCCTTCTATGTGCAAACTAGTCCATCAGGTAGAGGGATATACAAAACTTCTGCCTGTGGTGTTTGCAGCCTGTGGGTGGTTTTTGGTTTTTTGTTTTAATGGGAGAAAGCATTTAAAGATACGCTCCCTCACTGCAGTCTGTAGTGGTGCAGTTCAGAATTCCACCCTCTCTCTAGCCATTCTGGGTAGCATGTAGAAAGGCTTTGTCTATGCCTAACTTGGATCTTGTCCACATTTGAGCTGGATCTCACATAGAAGCCACACATTCTCTATTCAGATTTGATCTCAGTTGCACACACACAGGCTGGGAGGAGCGGAAGGGAAGTACACCTGGTTAGTTCCACAGAGTACAGATGACCACGGATATTCATTTGGAGTGCCACCAAGGAGGAGCTGGCTTGTGTCGCATCCAGTTAATACAGACACCTCCTGCTCAGATGTCAACAGATTCTTTAGGGCCTTTTCTTTGCACTTCCATCTGGCCCCTGTCATCTCACGTGCTTTCCCCCCTCTAGACCCTTGCCCCACTTCTTTAACCTTTCCTCATTTGGTTTCTTAGCCTTGCCTGCTGCATGGATCTCCGCTAGGAATTCTTGAATTAAACTGAAAATAGAGAAGCCCACGCTCCTACTGTGTGAGGTCTCGCCTCTCTCTCCCCAGAGTTAGCAGGCTAGTCTAATTCCCAGGAAGCTGGGTTGAGAAAGATGTGATAATAGTGTGAGGTTTCTGAAGGGGAACTCTCTGGAGCAAAAGGGGCAGTTGAAGGCTGGGCTGGCCAGTAAACACAGCTGGTAAGTTCCAGTCCAAGACTGGCAATTGCTAATAAGGACAGCTCTGGTGTCATAAAGAGAGCAAAGTGGTGTCAAGACTCTCTCCTACCTCCCTCCAAACCCCATAGCTTTGTTAAAGGACCACACAGAGCATTGGAATGCGTCGTTCCTGCTTGGTTCCTTGTTCTGTATGTAAGACAAATAAATACAAATCATTCCATCGTAGGGGGAGGGGGGAGGAAAACATTAAATGGATTCTTATGCGCCTCCACCCTCTTTTTTCAGTGTAGACTTTGAATGCAGAAGCATTCAGAGGCAAGGCTTGTGTCATAGGACCTGCCCGGAATGGTTTTACAGGTGAAGGATGTTAAGAGGAGAACAAAGCCTTCATCAAGACTGAGCCTGTTATGTCATTCTTCATGCACTTAAAAAAAAACAAAAACAAATGAAGCTTATCCATCTAGTAGTTTAGGTCAGTGTTTCCCAAACGTTTTTGGGCAACGGCACACCTGTTTACTGAAAAAAAATCTCGCGGCACACCACCATTAAAGCCCCGCCCCGTGACGTCAGCGCGCAGCGTCACGCCGGGAGGGACGCACAAAAGTGAAAGTTTTTCCCCTCCCCCTTGCCGGGGAACCTCCAAGCTTTGGGCAGGCAGGCAGGCAGAGCTGGGAAGGGGGTTTCCAGGGGACACGGCAGCTCCTCGAAAGGCTTCTCTCAGCTGCGCTCAATCCTCCTCGGAGAGGATTTCCCCTCCGGTCCCATGCCTTCGTTTGGGGCATCGCTCCGGCTGCTCCCTCTCCCGCCGCGCAGGAGCGATGCCTCTCTCTGGCTCTCCCTCCGCGCAGGCTGAGGGAGGGAGGGAGGTGCGCGTGTGACCCGTCTCTGCTGGGAGACCAAACCCAGCGAGGCAGAGTCGCACGGAGGCGCCCAGGCAGCGCTGCCGGCTGCGAGGAGGAGCGCCAGGCAGCAGCAGGAGGCGCGGCCTCTCCTCGCCGCCGCCGCCCCGCCTCTCGCCGCCCGACTCGCCCGCCTCCCTCCAGGCATCTCGCGGCACACCAGCCGATGTCTCACGGCACACTCGTGTGCCGCGGAACGCCGGTTGGGAAACACTGGTTTAGGTGGTCCTCCTGGGTGGAGGAATTAGCTCCGGCAAGTGCTGCTTCCCTAGAAAGGGTGTTGGTTGCTTATAGCATAGGAATGAGACCCCCAGAGACAGTTACAGCTTAATTGCCAAGAAGGGATAGGCAGAGACAGGGAGGCTGTATGGATGGGGAAAGATGAGATGGGGAAAGATAAGATGTATGGATGGGGAAAGATAAGATGAGAAGAGTTGGTTTCTTTACAGAAAATGATTGGACGTCCAATCTCGGCCCGTGTTGAGGGAATCTGACAAGTGCAATGCTGTGCAAGCTTGAGACAATGGCAGGAGAACAGCTGGGACTTGTATTCCTTAGCAGGAGGCAGGACTCCAGGCTGGGACAATCCTGCCTGCTCCATATGAAAGGAGGCTTGCAGCTTGATAGGCTGTTTCAGGAGATAATGATACAGAAGTAAATGAACTTTAGCTCAAAGAGTAATGGAAGCAAACATGGGAATTGTACTGACTCTCCTCCTCTGGGTTTCACAGCAACTCCCCCAACTGCCACCAACCCTTGTCTCATTCTTCAGCAATGTATCAGTATCTGGGATTGTGTGTACGCATTAAAAAAAAAAATCTGCACCAAGAAACCCTGAATTTATTGTCTTGAATAAATCATGTGAATGAGACAACTACCCTGCACCATTTATTCCATCTCTTCTAGTTAAGAGGAAGAGGCATGATGTATTTCTGACCACTGGAAATTCCTCACACACTTACCTCCTCTGAATCTTCACCAGTAATTGGTTATATAATTTCAAACATGTCTCCACAGCATCTCTGTAAATCATGGGATTTTTGGGGAGCTGTAATTTTGCACCCATTGCTGCAGGGATCTACTTGATGACAGCAGTGCCACTACGAACTTCAGAAAAATGCTGGCAACCCTTTCTCTTGATTCCCTGAAATGCCTTGAATACAGAGGTGCAGATCTGTAATTTTAGACTCCTTTCCATAGTTTTGTGTATTACTTCAAAATGTGCCCTCCTGCTCGTTCTACTGAGGAGACCCTGAAGTCCTTCCATGATGGCACCCCTGCTTTAGTAAGCTACAGGGCACCACCACCCAGAATCTAACCTCCTGCTCCCATTTATTTTCCCTTAACCCTTTTTCTCCAGGTGAAAACAGATGATAGGATCATGAGGACAGAGCAAGGACTGCTCTTCCGGAAGCTTTTCCGCCAGGATGCAGGAACATATTACTGCAAGGCTCAGGAGCATGGCTTCACTCAGACCGTCACCAAAATCATGCTGGAGGTGATTGAGAGTGAGCAGCTGGAGCAGGTCTTTCAGCGGGAGCAGGAGGAGGAGCCGCCTCGCCCCCTGTGCCGGGTGCCTGATCCCCGCATGCTGCATGGGCAAAGGATGTGGTTCAAAGACATCATGCACCTCATCGGCTATTCCAACTTGCACCGGGTAGAGGAGTACTGTGAGCGCGTGTGGTGCGGAGACCGCCAGCTGCGGCACAAAGGCAGGCCCCCCAAGAGCAAGAACATGCTGGATGGTGGCAGAAAGGGTCGGGGCAAGCAGCACGGAGAGAGGAACCGGGTCCCTAGGCAAGCGGCTGCCACATAAGTGAAAAGAGAGCCAATACATGGCAGGAGGAGAACATGAGAGGAGGAACGTCGGCATGGGCCAACCTTCCTCCTCGAGAATGCAAATCAGCCCCTCTAGGAACTGTCCTTATGATAGGAACTTGTCCTTTTGGAAGGGGCCACCTTGCTGATCAGCTGAGCCTGGAGACATTCCTTGCTGGAAGCACATCACTTCCCTCTATCACTTGCATTGGAGACAAGGACTCAAACACCAGACCCATTTCCTTCTTGTCCTGTCTTGATGTATTTCACTTGCACCTTGGGGGGTTGGTTGGTTGGTATCAGGTCTGGGATGGTGTGGGTTGGCCTGAAGACTCTACTCTCTCCATGCAGTTGTTGTGTATATTTTGTTGCCGCCCCCGATGTTCAATATGACTGAGCCACAAAATGCAGAGACATAAGGGCTGAGGATCTAACCACGTGGCAAAGGAAAACCATCAGCAGAAGTACCAGAAGACACGCCAACAGCACTCTTCTTAGAAGTCTGGGTGGGAATAGTGGTGAGTTCCTGCTGGGAATGGGCAGGATGGAGGTAGGCAGGTCTCTCCCTGCAGGTGACAAGTGACAGGCACATTCAGCTGCACGCAACATGTGACAAAAATCGCCTCTCTGAAGAGAGCGAATGCAGATTCCAGTGGGATCCCACCTACCCCCAGCAAAAATGGATAAGGAATGAATGTGATCAATGAGCTATGGATTATAATTGTTCTTTGGTGGTAGTGAGGCAAATTCTGTTTGTCAATCTTAGGGACTTCATCTGTCCAGAGGCAGGAAGCAGTCTAAAACTTTGGGGGGATTTAAACTGATGCGGCTTAATGTGGTCATTTGTGAATGCAAAGCCTACATTGACCAGAATGCTAATTCACCTTGCCAGTGGCTCTCTTCTGCTTGACCAGCAGTCTTGATGTTAACACTAATAGTGCAAAAAGAGGTTCGACAGGAATTTATAGGCCAAAAAAACCGTTATGTTGCATCTGCACTACAACATTAGCCTGCTACTACTCAGTTACAAGGCTGGGGCTTTCAGGGCTGGAAGTGAGTGGCAGGAGAGGAGTTAAGCACATCCTTCCACCTGCCTCCTTCCTGCCACTATGTGTGTTGGAGCTGAGAAGAAACCACCAGGCTAATATTTATATGTGGCTGCAGCCATGTAATACATAGCTTGGCCCTCAGTTGTACATATGTGAATTTTGCAGGCTGCCTCATACCACCCAGACTTACATCTTTCCCACCTGTGTCTTTTGAGCATTCTTAGCTGCATTTTCTGGGCCACGCAACATCTCTTCAAGCCCGTGTCAGAACTTTGGCTTTAAGTGCTCTCCGTCTTTCATTCCTGTATCTCTGAGGCTGTGTTGATCCCCTATATGAAACTGATTAAACGCCAACAGCTGAATGAAAACCACCAGTTTGTTCAACAAATAAATTAAACCCTTATGCAGCAAGCTCAGGCTTGGGGGCAAGTCTTTTCTCTTTTGTTTTCAGTGATTCAGTGTTCAGCTGCACAATGAATGGGTCTCATAGCAAGCTGTGCCCAGGACTGAAGTTTATTGCTAAAACTTCTTCCTACAATGTCACTCATTGTACAGTCAAATGTTGATTGTTTTCTCCAAACACATCGAACAATGCATGTGTCGAGGGGCCAGAAAATAAAGCTCAACTGTCTATGGTTTTGTGAAGAGATTAGAAAGGTTAGCAGTGCACAGACGCCTCCTGAAATAAGATGTCCTCTCAGTGACCAGTTTCTGGAAAAAGCACTATTGACACAGTCAGTTTGGTAATAAATGGGCAGATAAAGACCATTGGGTGGTATTCAGTAAAACTTAGTTGAATACCACCCAATGTCATCTGTCCCATCCCGTCCCCCGTCCCCCGCCGCCTTTCTGGCTGTCTCCAGACAGTGTGCAGTTTAACACTGGACTGGATGAACTTTCCTAGGAAGCAGTACCCACCTCTTGCCCTGAAGAGGTGTAAGTCAGGGTTTGTGCAGTGGTCTCTGGGCAAACATTCAGAGTTACTGTGTTATCTCTGCCCACCTGGACTCGTGATAGATCAGCTCAGGGACTGGCACACTCTCCTTGTGACTTGCTGATGTCATGATGTTTCAGCATACAAAACTGGGATAAACACACGCTTCTCAAAAACAATAAAAATGGCAAAACACCAATTGGTATATACCATGCACATTAACATCCTGGTGTAGACATATTCTCAGTTTGAAATCCACTTCCATCAGTTTCCGGTACAGCAAATGAATATTTGGTATAGTGCATGCTGATTTTAAAAGATGTCGTTTACATGAAAGGGATCCACCAGAATTTGGCAGGTAGTACAATTGCATCAACCTTTCATGCCAAAAGATGCCCATCAAGGCAGGGAGAAACAAGAAGTTCTGTCTACCAAGCCCAGGTTCTACCTCTCCTTTGTGACTGGAATTTAAAAGTGCTCAGAGCTGCAGTATCCTTGTGCACATTGAAGGCAGTTAAATTCAGAGAGGTCAAGTTAGGGATCAAGAGATGGGATGATAATACAACTAGTAGCAAATAAGACATGGAGAGCATTATTAGGAAGGATTAGGGAGCAGTTGCTGATGAATAAAAAAGAGAAAACATTGTGATAAAGGCAAAATTAATGGTAAGTATACTTGAACGTAATACAAATATTTCCTAATGCAGCTTGTACTCTTATGGTGCAGCAGCTGAGTTCTCTCTCTTAATAATGTTTGGTTCTGAAGTCAGTGGAATTGGCACTGATGTGTCTTACGTGTCCCAGGATTTATGGTGGGATGAAGGATGGGATAACAGAATGGCACTGAGTTGCTCCTCGAGTGTCCTCTAATTGCCCATTGCAAATTGAGTGTGTGCTTTGTTCTGTGTTCAAAACAGTTTTCATGCATCACCAGAGTCCCATTCAAAAGATGACTCAACTTTCTGTGCAGCAAAGACTTCTTGGTGAAAGGGTGGTTTTGGTATTCCTTAGCTTGGACACAGGAAGAGAAAATTGTTCCTTCCAGGAATGTCATTGTATCTTTGCATGTCATGAGGCAAAGCTCATACTTCCTTGAGCCCCATCTTTTGTGTCAGGACAAGAGGAAAGGCCTGTTTTCTAAGCCTGGTTTAGGGATAAATATTAGGGTCAAATAGTCCTTTCACTCCATATGACCCATTCAGAGCATTGTGGAAATGGCATGCAGTGCAGTGTATCTGCTGGGATCCTAATTAAATGGAGGGAAGTGGTTCATCTTTGGAAATACTGCATTTGGTCTCAGGAGGAGGTGCAGTTCACTGAGGACAAGTACGGACCCTGTGAATGCCACAGGAGGGGGGTGTCAACAAACTAGTTCTAAGTGCATACAAAGCAGGGTGGGCTATTGGTTGGAGTAAACAAAACAACACTGGCAGCTGTCTCTTCAAGGCCGAGGGTCTACTCTGGGTAAAAATTGAATACAGCCCAGTGGTGTGAAAAGTGATTGGGGATAGTAACTTTAACAAATGCATCTTGCTTTCTGCAAGCACAGGGATTGCCACATTAAACACACCTTTCCTGTGTCTGAGGATTAATAATATGTATGAAGTTGGAACTTTTGCAGGCCAACTTTTGGTTTTATATTTGATTTGCTGCTGCTGTGACTCTTGTGAGGTAGCTGTCAGCGGAGGGAGATAATAATGCACTACTTTTCAGTCATTATTAGTAATAAGAGTGTATTGGACTATATGTGCTTCATATTTTGGCTTCCAAACTGTTCTGGACAATTTAACAATTTCCATTGCCCCTTCATATGAGATCTGTCCATTTATTCACCCGTCCATTCATGATTGCTGTAGTTCCTAACAATTACACACTCAAGTGGATGGTTTAATAATATTTTGCCTCACTTTTAATGTGAATGGGACCCTGTGTCTTGCACAACTATGGATTTGTTGTGAGACGTTAGGCAAAAAACAATTCCCCCCACCCTTTTGCCTCAGAGCAATTTAAGGCAAATTATCTTTTGATTGGAGCATATTGAGGGGATATGGAAAGCTAAACTATTAAGCATGTAAAGATTCCCAAGACACTAAAGTGACTTATAGGCAATACTATTATTATGGGGGTTGGGGTTGGGGGAGTTTGGAGTTTTTAAGCCTTGTGTGTGGAGCATATACTTGACATCTGATACATCCTCTGTCAAGAAAACTCTCTCAGAAAGCAGACAGCCTTTATGATCTTTGCCTTCTCCAGCTACAGTCCCATGAGCTAATGTGCCAGCAGGTCTTTGAAGCCGGGTGTGTGAAGGGAGAAGACAGGCAGACGATGAACTTCTTTCCTGCATCTGCTGGAATATAATTACATGGAGTTTATTTTTGCAAAAGGCCTACAAAGTGGAAAGTGAGCATGACATGAGGTAAAATAACAAATAGTGGGAGATCGCAGAGAGTGGATTTCACAGCCTGTGGATGAACATGATTTAGACCTTTCCTGTGCACTAGACTCGGGTCTCCCCATTTGCCTTGACTTCTCAAACTTGTGTGCGGTCATTCACCTCAGTGAACAAAGCAGGATAAAATCCCATCATTCAGATGCTTCACACAAGAGTACTGAATCCTACCACACCTTTTTGCCAGACTAAATTATTGCTCAGTGCTTCTAAGTGTTAAAGGGCACCAAGTTTTTTCCAGAAACCTAATCCTGAGCTATTTGGTGTCAAATTCTATTGATTTCACTGGAATGTCTAAGTGGGTACATTTAGGATCTGCTGCCTGAAGCTTGCTTTTCCCCAAAGTAAGCCCCATTAAACTTAGTGAGACTTCCGGGGAAACGGGCTTAGGGCCAGGTTGCCAGAAATAACTTCTTTTTAGTCCACTATGTGTTATTAGATGCACCATCTTTTCAGATAATAGATTTCCAGGGTGAGCTCCCATCAAATTTTAAAACCCACTGAGATAAATTATAGTTAATATACCATATAAAACCACCACCAAAGGATTAAGAGCAGCAGTAACAAGGATTTAAAACCAGCTGCTAAGATCAGCTTAGATATCAGAAACTGGCTGAGAGGTCGAAGTGAATAACAAGAAGATCCTTGTGCCATAAAGGCATTTGATTTGGTGCCAGGCAAGCATCCTGGAGGAGGGCAGTCTGCATGGCCATTCTCAGGGTAGTCACACGTTCCCCACCTCTGATGTAGACAACACTTGAGCTAGATAGACCAAAGATCTGAATCAATATAAGGCAAGTTCCTTGAGGGCTACCCTGAATGATAGGATTACTCTGTTCACATTAAACACTCCAATATCAGCTTCTTTTTCTTTGTAAGTTGGAAGGCGATTGCCAGAAGCCAGGTTGCGGTTAGAATGAATCTGTGTTTAATATTCAATTAGCACTAGCAAAACCACAAAGACGGGAAAATGTCATTAGGAAATTCCTTAACAGGGACCTGGTGGAGACAGGAAGAGATGCTGGAACCCTTTCAGACATGGATTCCAAGAGGGTGGAATGATTTTCATCATTCATCTCCATTTCCTTTTCCTCACTCAATATTTCAACTCATTTTGTGGGTCTCATTGTCTCTACTTTCAAGTGCTCTTCCAGGTGGAAGATTTTTCACATGCTAGCTCCTGGAAGTCGTACATGATTAAGTGCACTGAACAAGATTAGTCCAAAAAGGAGTTGGCATCTAGCAAGATAAGTGGGGTAGAGCAGGGATGGTTAGAGGATAAGACGCCCACCACTGAACCCTGATCTCTCGTAGGCCACCCATCTGGCTGCTGGATTTTATTTTACAAAGAAAAGAAAACTGGGCTAGATGGATCTTTGTTTTAACTGGATAAATATTCAGCATATACCTTAAGAGGGACATTAGCATCCTTGCTTTGTACATTTAAGCACATCACTGAATCCTGAGGGGTGGCGAGGATGATGATACTGAAGTCTTGTGATGAAGATGCAATAGTAGGGCATGTGCAGTATTTCTCCGTAGGATTCAAAGCCTCCCTGAAAAACTGTGTTTGGTTTCAGTAGTCTACAGCCAATTATATTTGAGACAGCTTTGGTCATATGTGAGGGACACAGCATGTGGTGGAAATCCTCCTCTCCCTTTTGGTAAACAATACTCCCTGCCCCAGTACAGGTGGCAGAGAACAGAGTGGGTGTTTGATTTACAAGGAGCTCAAAAGAGACCCAGGCCCCTTCACATTTTGTGACAAGACTCTCTCGGCCACTATTCTTTGAAGGCGTTGGATGAAACCATGCTTTGACTAAAATTGGGAGCAGGGGGAGAGGGTCAGGAGGTGGGCCTGGCAGATTTTATTCCAAGGCCACTCACCTCTCAGACCCCCAGCTGACCTCTCTGTGAAGCTCAAAGAAGAGAGAAGAAGGGGGCCGCACCACAATTCAGTAGAGTGTTGCAAGTTGCTAATCCTCACACAACCACGAAGCTTTAGGGTGACCTTAGATCAGTCACACACTCTCAGAATAATGTACCTCACAGAATGGCTGTGAGGATAAATTGTGGAGGGACAATGAGCTCCTTGGGGTAGAAATGCCTGTATGCACAGACATGACCTCTCAGCCTCATGTGTGGCAGATTGGAGCAGAGATCATAGAATCATAGAATCATAGAGTTGGAAGAGACCACAAGGGCCATCGAGTCCAACCCCCTGCCAAGCAGGAAGCACCATCAGAACACTCCTGACATATGGTTGTCAAGCCTCTGCTTAAAGACCTCCAAAGTAGGAGACTCCACCACACTCCTTGGCAGCAAATTCCACTGTCGAACAGCTCTTACTGTCAGGAAGTTCTTCCTAATGTTTAGGTGGAATCTTCTTTCTTGTAGTTTGGATCCATTGCTCCATGTCCGCTTCTCTGGAGCAGCAGAAAACAACCTTTCTCCCTCCTCTATGTGACATCCTTTTATATATTTGAACATGGCTATCATATCACCCCTTAACCTCCTCTTCTCCAGGCTAAACATGCCCAGCTCCCTTAGCCGTTCCTCATAAGGCATCGTTTCCAGGCCTTTGACCATTTTGGTTGCCCTCCTCTGGACACGTTCCAGTTTGTCAGTGTCCTTCTTGATGTATAAGGGATTTCTGCGGCGCAGCCTGGAGGAGGAACCAAATCCTCCTGCAGCCGGCAGCATTTTTGGCTGGAAAAGGCAACTGTTTTTATGGGGACAGCATGATCTCACTTGCTCAGTAAACTCCCTCAGGCTGATAAGGATCTCGCTCCTTCCTGCAGCCGGATCAGGCCTCACACAATAGTGTGAACCACCAGTCCTGCTGGGAAGAGCATTGTTGCCGAATGTGAAACACACATATACAAAAGCCACTGCCTGCCTTGGACTAAGTAAGACCAGGGGGTGTTTATAGACCTTAGCACTTCCGAGTGGGCGTTCTTTAACATACCAAGACAAAGGATGGCACAATAAGAAATTGTTCCATGTTTACTGGTGTCTGTTCCCTTCAGGATGTGAGGATCTCATTAACAGCATCAAACAATCCCACACATTTGGCTGCTGTGCTGGAAGAGAGGGATGCTGCCTCAGTTATCAGTCATCCTTTCATGTGTGCAGGCAAGAGGGAGGAAATGACAGCTGTTCAGAGATACACAACTTGGAATGGAGGCTCCGATTCAATTATCTCCATGATGGAGATAAACAGGAGGGTTTTTTGTTTTGTTTTTGTTGTACTACGCAGACCCACATTTTCAAAATGTATGTGGCTGTTGCTGTTGTTAGTCATACTTGGAGTAGAGAATTAATTCATTTCAGTGGGTCTATTCTGAGTATAATTTAGTAGAATATAACCCACACAATGAAGAAGTGAGGTTCCATGATAAAGCAGGTTATCTAGGGAATTAGAAAAGACAAAAAAATAATAATGAATGAGCAAGTGGCATTCAGTAAATCTAGTTATATAGTCTTCATGCAGGGAGGTTGGTTTAAAAACAGGTGAATCTCCTTTACAATTCTAGGATGAAATGTGTATCAAATGAGCTGGGTGTTTTGTTTTGATTTTGCTACCTACTCCCCACCCCCCTTTTTAAAGAGGTAAAGGGACCCCTGACCATTAGGTCCAGTCGTGGCTGACTCTGGGGTTGCGGCGCTCATCTCACTTTATTGGCTGAGGGAGCCGGCGTACAGTATCCGGGTCATGTGGCCAGCATGACTAAGCCACTTCTGGCAAACCAGAGCAGTGCACGGAAACACTGTTTACCTTCCTGCCAGAACGGTACCTATTTATCTACTTGCACTTTGACGTGCTTTCGAACTGCTAGGTTGGTCAGAGCAGGGACCGAGAAACAGGAGCTCACCCCGTCATGGGGATTTGAACCACCGACCTTCTGATCGGCAAGTCCTAGGCTCTGTGGTTTAACCCACAGCGCCACCCGCATCCCTTTTAAAGAAGTAAATCAATGCTAATACAGGAAATATTGTGTATTTTTAAAGAGAAAGCAAATTAACTCAGTAGAGCATGCGACTCTTAATTTCTGGGTCGTGGGTTCAAGCCCCGTATTGGGCAAAAGATTCCTGTCTTGCAGGGGGTTGGACTAAATGACCCTCGTGGTCCCTTCCAACTCTATGATTCTGACACACTTATGAAAAGAGCTCTCTCTAGGGACTAGGAAAAGTAGAAAACTGACTTTGGAATCCATCAACACTTTTGAAATTTCAACTGCAAATGAAGATCATCAAACTCTGCTAGCTTCAGAATCTATGGATCCTTGGATAGGCTTCCTCCTCCAGTCTGCTCCTCTGGGAGATTTCTCAGCCCTTCAACTATGTGTCAGATTTTTGGATGTTAATGTAGGCTGCATTCAACAGCATAAAGTTTTTCTTTATTGAGGCCCGGGTCAGGATGGAACCGTATTGCAGTGCCCAAATGGAATGAGAAACGGCTGCATCAGACACATCGTTCCAACCTACTGAAATCAACAGACTGCACAGACCAGAGGGACGATTCATTTCTGGTCTTAGAGCTCAGAGGCACCATTTTGCTTGGTGCAAATACACCTGTTACACAGTTTTCACTTGCTTGTTAACATTTGTACTCTGTCATTTCCTCCAAAGAGCTCAGCGCTGTATTTCAACTTCAGAACACAACTCTGAGATGGAAAGACTTACGCAAGGCTACGTGGTGAACTTCGTGGCAGTTTGAACCCGGGTTTACCACATACTAATCCAGCACTCTATCCGCTGTGCCACACTGGTGCCAACGCTGGGGAAGGAGCTCCATGATCTGATGAGCAGATAGGTACAAAAACAGATAAAGATAATTTTGTGACTCTATGCAGAGGTAAGGTAAGGGCCAGAGCTCAGTGGTAGAGCCCATGATTTTTGTGCTCTAAAGTTTAATAGCTGGCATCTGAAAGACCAGGGAGCAGATGCTGTGAAAGGCCTCCACACAAGACTTCAGAGAGCCATTGCCAGTGAGAGTAGACAGTAATGGGCTGAATGAGCTGTGGAACATCAGAGCCCTGCTGGATTAGCCCAAGGCCCTTCTAGTTCAACTGCCTGCTTTGCTAGTGGTCAACCAGATGCCAATGGAAGCCTTCCAGGAGCGCAACAGTGCTCTTTTCAGCAGTCTCCTCTTCTCCTAATATCACAGTCTTCCCCCAGGCTGCCCTCCTGAGTCCATGTTCCCATAATAAGAACCGTACAAAAGAAGTGGGACATTTGAAGCTGGCAGTTGCTGCCAAGATGGAACATGTAAACAGTGCCCAAGCATTCAGCAGAAAATGGAGCAAACAGTTTACAAGAGAAAGATAAATGCCCTAGGAAGTACGTGGCCGCTTAATGACAACTGCAATTACCTAGAATAAACTGCGGCATTCTTAATTTTAAGGGTCCTGATCCATCTTCCCTTTGAAGTCAATACCAGCCTCCCTACTCAATCTGCAATGAGAGGCTAAAGTGTGCCTTTTGTCAACACAATAAAATCCTTTGCCAGGAATTATTTCCATGGGGTAAAGAGCTAATGCAGCCAAGCAACTTGGTGGAATCTCACAGCTGATTAGAGTGGGCAAATACAGTGAAAATGCCACCAAGACGCTTGCTTGCATTCTGTTTAATTAAATGGAGTTAAGCTAATGTTTACCGTGGGAAAAGGCACAAGGGAAAACACGATGTGTTTCTTTCTTCTTTTTTTAAAAAAACATTTTAGTTGCTTCTTTACAAAACTTCCAAAATGATACATAAAAATTAGAACAGTCCTCTTTGAAAAAGATAGCATAAACAACATGGTAAACCAGCAGAAGCAAAATCCAATTAAAAATAAGATCAGGCTGCCAATGTTTTGTTTCGTTTTTTAAAAGCAGACTTCCCAGAGGGAGATTCCTGAGTCTGATGGGGTTGGTTGTGCTTCTTGGGGGATGAAATTCTTCAGGGTGGGTGACAAGCCCCCATGAAAGCCCTCCCCATGGTGCCCTCATAGTTCTAATCTTGGTGAATAAGGGAATGCAGAGTGCAGCCTCTCTCATGAACCTAATGTGCATCTGATGTCACAGATGTAGAAGGACTGCCCCCAAACCAGCCATCTCAGGCCCTATGAGCAGCAGGGAAGGCCCTGTTGGGGGTTCTGCCTCTGGCAGTTGTCTGACTGGCATTGATCTGTGAAAGTGAAGCCAGCAGGGGTGCAACTACTATTAAACACAATATAAAACTAAAAGAATATAATCCAGAATAAAAGTGTAAAACCACACAAAGCAACAGCAAGCAGGGAGTCTCATCTCCCATCCCGCCAAAATGGTAAGGAGAGTGGGGGAAAGTGTCATGGGCCAGGAGTTAGCTTTGCCTGCTGAACAGCAGCCTGAAGGGGGAGAAGGCAGATTGACTCCATCTGCAGCTGATCAGCCTTCAAGGACTCAGAGATGAAGGCGCTGATGAGAACTATCTGGCTTCAGCCTTCTTAAGCAGAGCTTCCAGCAGCAGTCAGATGCTGGTAACAACGCTTGTAGTTCCTGGCCTGACCTTGTTTCCTTCTTGTCTTGACCCTTGATCCCAAGATCATCAGATTCTCTGACCCCTGGACCATCTGACCACATGGATTGCTGTTCGCCCACCCTAGGACTGGACCTGACTCTGGATGCCGACCCTGCCTTCAGACAAGTATGCCTCAGAGACTCTTCTGGTTGGCTGGCCTCCCATTCCACTGAGCTCTACACAATGTTGCTCAGCAATGAGACTACAACAAAAGGGTTAATTCCACGTGTCAGCATAAATGATTCCCCCCTCCCTGTGCAGCTGCAGGCACCTTGTAACTCTCTTATCTGAGTTGCTGGTCAAACGAGCATCTAGCACTAAAGGGCTCAGGTTATTGTATTAATTGCTGGGGAGTGTTGGACACTTGTGAAGACTGTTGGAGAAATCTCTGGAAACATGGAAGACTTTGAGAAAACCTCATCTGAGGGAAGTTGAACATCTTACAAGACTTCTGAACTTGGAGAACTCTGACAGTTGCAGGTCTTAGTACTTGCCTAGTGGACTTTGGCACAGCAAGGACTTTGAAAGCAAAGAACCCTCTCTGGGCTCAGAGAGTAAAAACTTCTTGTAGCAACTGTTAGTAGTGTTAGTAGTGTGTTGTGTATGTTTTGCCAAGTAAAAGCTAACTCTGCGGTGAGCTTAACCTCTTGACTGAACTTCTGTGGCACATACACAACACCCAACACTGGGCAAAGAGGTATGTCCTCACATGCCATGAAAACTATGTTATGATGAGACACACTTAACAGGGGGAAGTCATTCTGTAGGCGTAGAGCCAATCTAGACCCCTGCAATACAAATCTCATTGGATCATGGAACCACCAAAAGGGCCTCTTCTGCAGATCTGGGGCAGATTAGTCTGGGAAGAAGCATTCTGTTCAATAGCTGTCATAACCTGCCTATACAAGTACAAATCTATATACTACTACAGCTCAGGAATTCTGACACAAATGTCCACAACTGGTCACCATCAGAGCTGCACAAAAACCTAGTCTGAGGCAATCAGATAAAACTAATATATTCTAAATGCGGAATTATGAGGCTAAGAAAACTGATTAGCACAAAGTCAACTACGATAGAGGTTTTTGTTCTTTGTTTAAAAAAACAACTTGCCATTTTACTTGCTATTGTTAATCTATCATCAGTAAGAAATCCTTGCTGATATACTACAAATTACCTTGAGATGTACCAGTCAATTCCTTCTTCATTCTCTATGCAGGCTCCCCTGTCCCCCTCCTTTTTTTGTCTGTCAAGTTTTTCTCTTTAAATGTTTTATTGTTAGCATTGGTCCAGCCCCGTCATCATGGAGTCAAGATGAGTCAGATAAATAAAAAAAGCTTTTAAATCACACAATGCATGTGTAGATCATATTTTTGAAACTTTCGTGGTCAGATGGAATTCTCTGTAAGCTGCTTTTATGGTTATAATCAATCAAATTATTAATAGTAAAAGAATAGCAACTTGGGAATAGTTAGATGCATGTCTCAGACATAGGGCTGTTGGTCCAGCTTCTGTGAGGTTTGCCAAACACATGTTTGAGATGCATGGCTGACAATTCCCCAGTTTCCAGAGGCGAACATCTTCTGGTAGGGAAATGAAGTGCGGCAGAACCCAGCATATATGGGGAAAGAAGGGAGCTAAAGAATGCAAGATTTATTAATATTTATCATCTGTCCTGTGTTAAAGAACTGTTGCTTATTCTAGAACACTCTGGATTGTATAATATAAAAAACCCTGTTAAACCCAAAAAGCTCTATAGTCAGATTTTTTTATTGCACTTTTGGATTCAGTGATTTTTGTTTGGTCAGCACGTGAAACTTTTCTTGGAAGACGAGGGCAGTATGGACTGAAGATTGGGCCTGCTTTCAGAGTTGCTACAAGATTTGAAGCAGCATTAGGCTGAGTAAGGTGGCCACCTCAAGAACAGACAGCTGGGGCAGAGCAACAGCAGATCACACAGCCTACCCTGCACCCCTAAACAAGGGGCAGCTAACCTGTGGTCCTCCAGATGTTGGTTGACTACAACTCCCTTCATCCCTGATCATTGACCAGTGGGAATCCAACAACGTCTGGAGGGCTTGGCTATCATTGCCCTAAGGCAGGCACCCCCAAACTTGGCCCTCCAGCTGTTTTGGGACTACAATTCCCATCATCCCTGTCCACTTGTCCTGTTAGCTAGGGATGATGGGAGTTGTAGTCCCAAAACAGCTGGAGGACCAAGTTTGGCCATCACTGCCTAAGGTATCCTGCTACCCCCAGGTGTGGTAGAGGATGTTGCTCCATCACCAGCATTGCATCACAATTCAGCTGCTTATCTAGTCAGAGCACACGACTTTCCCCAAAGAATCCTGGGAGCTATGCTTTGCTCACCACAGCACTACAACTCTCAGCACTGTTAACAAATTACAATTCCCAGGATTTTGAGGGAGAGCCATCTACTTTAAATATATGGTACATACATAAGGCAGTGTGTATGCCCGTGGTTCCCAAAGTGGGGCACATGCCCCGGGGGGGGGCAATTTTATTTTTAAGGGGGGCAATTTGAGAATGAGTTATTAACAGTGAATGGCCTTTTAGGCTTCCTCCACATGAATAGGAGTTCACTTTTTGAATAATAAGAATTATATGTCACAGGGGGGTGGGCATCAGGATTTTAGAGATGCTTAGGTGGGGCATGGCCAAAAAAAGGTTGGGAACCACTGGTGTATGCAGAGAGGGGCAAATACTGTTCCTTAACCACAGGCAACAAACTGTCTTGAAGCAGTCCTGATTTAAAGATTCAAAGGCTATGATACTGAGTCATTTGGCACTTTTTTTTTTTACTCCTCATCTTCTCCGCATTGCAGGGCAACTTTTCCCCCCTGGTAAAATAATGGTTGGACACCATATGCCACTGGAACCCACAAGAGGGAAAAGCACTCTTGTGCTGGAGGGTTTCCCACAGAAATCTGGTTGGCCACTGTGAAAACAGGAACCGGGATTAGATGGCTTACAGTCTGGTGTTTTTAGGTGGCTTACAGTCCAAAAGAGAAACGCAAGTAAACTCAGCATGTGCTCATTTGAAATAGGCGCGTATATTCTGGAAGAAGCTTCTGGAACGAGAAGCTGTGCAGTTGCCAGCTTCAGGAAACAGGGTTGTCATTTTTTCAACTGTCCACTGTCAGCAAGCCAGGCCACGCTCCCTCCTGGTCAATTGGCAACCCCTTCTATTGAAAACACAAAGTATGGTACTGTTTTGATGAGCTATCCCCGGGAGGAAGCGGGGAGGCTTGTCTCTTCCAACTGTGCAAGATATTTGGCCACTTAGAATGCCTATGGATGATCTAAAGCTGGCCCCTTCCAGGCCATAGGAGCAGAATGGGGAGTGGGCAGCCCTTCCCATAAGCTAAATAAACATATATTTAATTATGGTGACAGCTCCTGTCCTAATCTGCCCCCTTTAGTTGCTGAACTAAGATTTGAATTGGACAGCAATTGCAGCAATTGGTGTGTGGAGAAAGGAGTTCCTGCAGTGCAGAAAATAATTGTTCAAAGGATTTTCAGCATGACACTCTGGGTTGATCTAATGGTCCACCTAGTGGTCTGCTCTGGTTGCAGCAGAGAATGTAATTCTCAAAGGAAATGAAAGACTGGTATCTTTGGCTGATCAGCCTTTGCCCTGCTTCCTCGAGCTCAAATTCAGGAGTCAGTGGAAGGGATGGTCCTTAGCCAAGACACCGTGAGGCACTATCTCGCACCTCTGCATCAAGGAGGAGTTTCCTGGCTTGTTTCCCTATGAGATGGAGGAATTTATGTAACCTCTTCCAGGTGGATCCTCAGCACATGTAGAACTATATAAAACTGTAGGTATTCATTAAGTCCAGTATACTGTCTTGGAAAGCATCCTGTTCTATAAGCTGAAGTGTGCAAAACAAAATAGTAGAGAATGCCTCCATTCTCTGCAAATCTTGACACGCTCCATTTTGGGACACTGATACATTCTCAAGATGCGTATACCCTGAAAACATCTGGTGCATAAAATCATTTTATTTAATTTCTTTTAATATTTTTTTATTAGTTTTCAATTACAATCCAATCATAGCCTCATTATAACAATACCAATTTATAATACAATTAATACTGATCGTTCAAATACTGAATCATATAATTTAGATAAAGTGGCCCCCCACATACCAGATTTGACGATTTTCTTTATTTCTGCATTCCAAAATCTTACTAATTTCAATTACCTTCTGGTCATAGCAATAATCCCTAATACAACAACTGCAATATTAATAACTTCTATTCGTGTTGGCACATTAAATGATTTATAAAACTACAAGTGAGGAACTCAGATTATATCCTTGTTCTTCCTGTGTGTGGCAATTATTCTGTCCCTTGTGTTTCTTCCTGTCCTTGTAAGATGTTATGTCTTTCTTTCCCCTGGTTGTTGCTGTTATCCATCATGCCTTGGGTGGAGGTGATATCCCATTGTTGTTCCAGAAATTTCTCCGTTGCTGCATCCCATGCTTTGTTGTTTTGCAACTTTGACAACAGCTGCAAAAGTCACTGTCTCAGTAAATACTATCTGTTGTCACAATTTTTCCTCTCAGCCTGGGAAGAAAAGCTGTCTGTGGAACTGCAGATGACTCAACAAAGAACCCTATCCTTGGCAGTTCACGGACTCCTTTCATAATAATAATAATAATAATAATAATAATAATAATAATAATAATAATAATAATAATAATTTATTATTTGTACCCCGCCCATCTGGCTGGGTTTCCCCAGCCACTCTGGGCGGCTTACACAGAAACCAAAAATACACTAAAATCACACATTAAAAACTTCCCTGAACAGGGCTGCCTTAAGATGTCTTCTGAATGTCAGGTAGTTGTTGATCGCTTTGACATCTGATGGGAGGGCGTTTCACAGGGCGGGCGCCACTACCGAGAAGGCCCTCTGCCTGGTTCCCTGTAGCTTTGCTTCTCGCAATGAGGGAACCACCAGAAGGCCCTCGGCGCTGGACCTCAGTGTATGGGCAGAACAATGGGGGTGGAGACGCTCTTTCATCCTTCCTTCCAACTGCAGATATATAAGCAATTATACTTCCAATTAAATTAAATCCCAAGTCCTCTTAGCGTAATTCAGTTCACTTTGTAAATAATAAAGGATGGGGAAGAGTCAGCTCCAAGTTTCCATCATAAACCTTTTGCAAAATAGAGCTTCCCTCCCTTTTTCCTTTCTTTACACACACAGTTCTGTTTGATGTTATATTCCATATTTATAATCCAGTTTCTTCCATCCTCGCTTGTACAAATGTATTTTGAACTAACATTCAAAATGGGACATCCCTATTTTCATTGGAGAAATCTTGGAGGGTATGAGATAGAAGTAGAATGATGGCATGCGAAGATGGTGTGCTACTCGGGGCAGAAAATGCAAGGAGAAAGACATCTAGTGAGGAAATAACTGAAAGGCTTCCTCTTTCTCTACAGACCTCCTTCAGTGTTAAGATCCGCAGAGGAAGCCCTCTTGGTTCTTTCACTGCCTTCAGAAGCTTGGGGGTAATGGTGGATAAGAAGAGGGCATTCTCTGTGGCAACCCATAGGTTGCGGCACTGCCTCCTCACAGAGGTGCATCCGGCATCTTCATTATATACTGTGCCTTCATTATGCACGGGAGCCAGTGTGATGTAGTGGTTAAGAGCAGTGGACTCGTAATCTGGTGAACCGGGTTCGCTTCCCCGCTCCTCCACATGCAGCTGCTGGGTGACCTTCAGCTAGTCACACTTTTCTGAAGTCTCTCAGCCCCACACACCTCACAGAGTGTTTGTTGTGGGGGAGGAAGGGAAAGGAGATTGTTAGCCACTTTGAGACTCCTTAAAGGTAAAGGGACCCCTGACCATTAGGTCCAGTCGTGGCTGACTCTGGGGTTGCGGTGCTCATCTTGCTTTATTGGCCGAGGGAGCTGGCGTACAGCTTCCGGGTCATGTGGCCAGCATGACTAAGCCGCTTCTGGCGAACCAGAAAGCACACGGAAACACCGTTTACCTTCCCACCGGAGCGGTACCTATTTCTCTACTTGCACTTTGACGTGCTTTCAAACTGCTAGGTTGGCAGGAGCTGGGACCAAGCAATGGGAGCTTACCCCGTAGCGGGGATTTGAACTGCAGACCATCTGATCAGCAAGTCCTAGGCTCTGTGGTTTAACCCACAGCACCACCCGCATCCCTTGAGACTCCTTAGGGTAGTGATAAAGCAGGATATCAAATCCAAACTCCTCCTCTTCTTTTGGCAGATGCTGAAGGAACACCTCTTTACTTGGGCTTTTAACACCTGAGGTATATAGATTTTTTAGGGCCTCCCTTCTCCTGTCATAAGACCAAACTTTTGCAGAAATGGAGCAATCTTGTGGATATGCTTGATCTCATCAAATAATCTTTGTACGCTGTATTCACTGTGTACTATGGTGGCTTCCATGTTGTTGTGCAACACATCCACGAACACATTACTTGTAAGGGCCTGATCACTTATGGCTTTTCAGGCAACCCAAATAACTCCTCTGGGATTTTCTTAAGCAGCTGCATCTTTGAGAAGACTTGGTTCAGCACGGCCCTGGCAGCTGTTAGCTCCAATGGGGATTCTGCTTGCTTGGCAAGAGAGACCCCTCACGTTGCCAGTGCCAAGACGTGATGATTAAGGCTGCGTTTTCTCCCCGTCTCATGCTATTCAACTGCTGATTTATTTCACAATGCTGTGTGTGTAATTCTTAGCACGCCGTCCAAATCGTTGCGCAAATAATATTTACTTGTGTGGGAACATGCGCTTGTGGCATCAGGAAGTTTTCACAGAAATCTGCAATGAATATCGGGGGTGGGAGTAGAAAGTCAATTGTGATGTAACTGCAATCACAGTCTGCTGTCAAGACTCAATGACTCAATAGCAGATACAAGGCACCCTTAATATAAATGGATTGTCTGTGCTTAATGGTTACCAAATGTTCCTCGCTTAAAATTTATTTATTGTTTATTTTATTTAAAGGGATACTTTTATTTGGAGATGCAGTCCTTTACTTGAAATCAGAGATGTTGCTTGATGAGCAGTAACTATGTCATGGCAACTTATTTGCTATGCAGACTTCCCTGAGTTTACAAAGCTGGATGGATGACAATATGGAAACGCAGAATTGTACCTTATGCTGATCCTACTTAGTTTGATGCAACCCATAGGCTCTTGTCTGCCATAATTAACACTTCTCTCATCTCTGTGGAGTCCTGGCGAGATCCAGCATAGCCCTAGTGGCTAGAGCACTAGACCATTACCTGGGGAATTAGAGGTTCAGAACCCCTCTCAGCCCTGAAACTCACTGGATGCTTGTGGGGCAGTCACCATCCCTCAGCCTAAGTTGCATCAAAGGATAGGGGGCAGGGAGAGTGTTCCATGTATGGTACCCTGTTGTTGGTGGACTTGGGCTTGACTTGCATATGTTGTGGAGAAGAAACCATTTGTCAGGTGCAGCTGCCATGGCACAAAAGTAACCACTATATGTAAGATAGTTGATTATGTGGTTATAAGAATATGGGAGGACCAGCATAAAGTATGTAGGTGCCCTTTTCACCAACCTATGCTCCCTGCAAATTCTGTTTATGATCCATCTCCTATGAAACTAATGTATGCAGCTCAGGTCACTTGAAAGTCAACTGGAGCTATTTGCTCTTCTCTTGGGATTTGTGGGATTCTAAAAATGCACAGATTTTCACATAAAGTGTGATAGATTGTTCCAGGCAGATGGACTGTATTAGTCACTAAGGGTATATACATATTAGTGGCTTAAAATGCAGCGAGATCATTTCCCCCACTACAGTTCACACATTTGCATTTGTACACGTCAGGCAGGGGACAAAGGTGTCTTCACTTGATGCACATTACCTGCTTTATTTTACTACACCTGCAGCTTCCCCAAACTCCTATTCAAGGAAGCTGACATCTATTCACATGCTGTCACCTGCCCATGAGCAACAGCTGTTTGACCTGTGCAAACCTCAGATCAATCATGGCTTGTTTTCAAATTGAATGGAAGCTGTCTTGAAGGGAAATGCATCAAACAGAAGTAAATCGCAAGAAACTATGGATTACATATAGATCGTAGCTAACTTTATGTGCACCCAGCTTTGAATACCAGTGGTGGGAGCACACTGAAGATGGAGTAAATGGTAATGTGTGGCTTTTGCTTTCTGCTAGGATTTTATAACTCCCCTTTCCATTTTTTAAAAAAGTAAATTCTTCCCTGGTATATGATTACAAAGGAACGGTTGCTACCTTTCCAGACGGATGGGCAGGTAACCATAAAATACACACCAAAGTAAAACAAAATAAAAACAGTTTAAGGGCTGAAAAAAGGCCCTTGGTTATTTGACATATCTTTGGGGATACTGCCATCATGTGGCTTACTGATGCTCAGTTTCTTGCCATATTTTTTCATCATCTTGGTGCTCTCCAGTTCAAAAATCTTCTTGGTTATCTTCCTGGATAAATGGGACAGAGGGTGGGGAAGCAAATACAAATAAACTTGCACAATCTTTAGTATTACAGGGCTGACTAAATATTTTAAATGGTTAGATGTGCAGCAGGCCCATGAATTCTGCAGTCTGTGAGGGCCCTGATCCAGAGAAAGGGAGGGGGCTTTGTAGACCACACCCCTGCTTGATGCATGCAGGCAATCCTGCACAAGAAATGGTCCCATCACTAGTTGTTTTTTTTTTAAAAGGTAGCCTTTTCAAAATCAAATTCTTTCCCATTGTCCGAGGATAAGAAAAAAAATATTACTGTATTCATGGATTCTTGAAAATAAAATAGTTTAATCTTGGGAAATCCCCCAGCCTCTCCTTGAAGCAAGAGTCCACCACCTCTCTAGGTAATTGGTTCAATCGTCAAACTGCTATTTCCATCAAAAGTAATCTTGTGCCCCTTTAAGCTTAGTAGATCTGGCGTTTGAGGGCAGCAGAGAATAAGTCTTTTGCCCTCTAGTTCTATAACGACAGCCATTCAGGTAGTGTATATACATTATACACTATCATTATCATATACCCCACCTGTGCCTTCCCTTCTACAGGGTAAATATAATCAGTTACTTCAAAATTTCCTCATAGGATTTGTGTTCTGTATTGGTGACTGTCTTCATTGCTCCCCCCCCCCATGAACCTATTCCTTTTTGTCTATATTCCAACGAGGAAACATTACTCCAGTTGAGGCGTGACTTGGTTTGCGCACACTTCCATCAGTTTAATTCCGCCATCCTATGCACGCTTACAGGAACGCGGGTGGCACTGTGGGTTAAACCACAGAGCCTAGGACTTGCCGATCAGAAGGTTGGCAGTTCGAATCCCCACGACGGGGTGAGCTCCTGTTCCTCGGTCCCTGCTCCTGCCAACCTAGCAGTTCGAATGCACGTCAAAGTGCAAGTAGATGAATAGGTACTGCTCCAGCGGGAAGGTAAATAGCGAGCGTTTCCGTGCGCTGCTCTGCTTCTCCAGAAGCGGCTTAGTCATGCTGGCCACATCTCGGCCAATAAAGCAAGATGAGCGCCGCAACCCGAGAGTCGGCCATGACTGGACCTAACGGTCAGGGGTCCCTTTACCTTTATGCACGCTTACACAGGGTGGGGTTTCCTTCTTGGCACGTCTCTTTAGGTGCACAATCAAAGGCTGCAACCTCAACCCCCATTACCTGGGCGCAATTCCTACTGGGTGCAGAGCTCCCGAATAGCCATGGCGAGGATTAGTAGTCTCAAAGCTCATGGAGGCTTGCTTCTGGCTAGGCATGCAGAGGACTTCCGCCGCAAGCTGAACGGATTCCCCGTTTAAGGTTGCGACTGCTAGGGAGAAATTGCAGACACAGAAATATGCAAAGTGGTGGCGGGTTGGTTCCCAGAGTCGTATCCTCACCCGCTTCAGAACAGCTTAAAGTTTATTTATTATCTATTGCTAGATTGGTATCTCACCCTTCGCCCGAAGATCACAGCACAGGGCAACTTCACAACACAGAAATACAAAACGAGAACACAAAATATATACGAAAACAAAATCAAACCAGTAGCGACGGTCCTCCCCCGCCCCCGCTCAACTATTTATGTACTGTAACCGAATTCGCCAGCACATCTGCAGGCTCAAAGCTCTTTAAAACTCCGCCCAAACCGGAAACCCCCAACCCTTTCCGCCCGGGACTTTTCTTACAGCGTCGCGACTTATCTTTCGCCGCGCTCCATTTCCCTCTTCCTACGTCGGGGCGGGCGCTGTGCGTCTCGAGTCGCGCCGAGATGACGTGCTCAAGAGGCGGCGCCGTGAGCGTGGGGGGTCCTGTTGTTGTAGGTGGCGGCGGCGGAGTGAAATTGGAGCCTCTCAAACGGCGGGCGGTGGCGGGTGGCCGAAGCTGGAGGTGGGCGGGTAGGTGGGTCTGTGAAGGGCCTGGGGCCGGTCATGGCGCCGGGGCCTGACCCAGGGGGAAGATGAATAAGGGCTGGCTGGAGCTGGAGAGCGACCCTGGTGAGTGAATATGGGAGCCCCGCGGTCGCCGGGGGGGTCGTGAGGGGGAGGCCTCGGGGAGGGGAACGGGGGGCGAGGCTGGGGCAATGAAGAGGTGGGGGGGGAGGGAGATGTGCTGCTTCTCCCCCCCTCCACTTGGGAATCGGGAGGGTGGTGGGCTAGGATACCTGGCTAAGGCGGGTGGTGGCTAAAAGCTTGTTCTTGGGGAGTGCATTGATAGCGGGAGAGAGGTTGGCGGTGGAATTGGGCTGTCCCCATGTGTGGCAGTGCCCATAGGGCATCTATAACTTTTAAGGGGATTCATCGGAAGCTGGAGAGGAGTTGTGGCATGCAATGTCTATGCTGTGCCACCCAATGGCAGGCGACTTTATATCCTGATGATATGTTGCCTTGTGGTTGCCCAAGATAAGTGGGCAGGAAGACAAGTTAGATCCCATAACATTGGATGTGAGATGGTGGTATTTTTGGAGATGTCCAAAACCAGGTTCATATTGGTCTGCATATGTGTATGCCCTTCAGCTGAATGGAGCCCTTTTATCATCATTGTGACAGGACACGTTTTTATGCTGTTATACTGCCCCTGTAATGTGGAATGCCCTTCCCTCTGCCATACATGAAGCAGCAGTCACCATGTGGTTCACATGACCTGTGAAAGCTTATCCTTTTGGCCAGGCTTTCCTTGACCCATAAAATTGGACCCTGTTTTACAAGCTTGAACCCTTTGGATTTCTGTTTTTATTTGATTTTATGCACTTTTCCATTACTGTTTTATAGGTTTTGTTCTTTTTAAATTATATACCGTATTTTTCGCCCCATAAGACGCACCAGCCCATAAGACGCACCTAGATTTTTTGGGGGGAAATAAAGGGAAAAAATTTTATTTCCCCCCCAGGTGCGCTGCGCTACACCAGGAGCTTGGGGCGTGCTGAGCTCAGCGCGCCCCAAGCTTCTGCGTGCGCGCAAGCAGTCCGCTGCCGCCCCAAGCCTCGCGCACCCGGTGGGACCTCCTGCCGGGTGCGCGAGGCTTGCAGACACTCGCCCGAAGCAGGGGGAGCCCTCCCGAGGGCTCCCCGTGCTTCGGGTGACAGGCTGCCTCCCCAAGCATCGCGCACCCGGTGGGACCTCCTGCCGGGCGCGCGAGGCTTGCAGGCATTCACCCCATAAGACGCACCCCGATTTCCCCTTCATTTTTGGAGGGGAAAAAGTGTGTCTTATGGGGCGAAAAATATGGTATTTGGTACCTTTCAGCCAGCTGTCCTCAACCTTGGGTCACTAGATGGTGTTGGACTACAACTCCCATCAACTCTGACCCCTGGTCCTGCTAGCTATGGATGATGATAGTTACAGTCCAACAATATATGGGGGCCCATGGTTGAGAAAGGCTGGTTGATGGTACATGACTTAGATTTTTGAAATATTAAGTGCTTTATAAACATTTCTAAATAAAGAACCCTCATGTCTTTGTCTTGCTACAAATCCAACTCTACTTTTCAGATTCATGTGAAAGAAGTCTAAATACTTAATAACAAACAGTGAGAGTAAGGCTTGAAAATGTACCTTATTCCAACCAATTAGAAGGATGCACCATGTAAGGTTGAAGCATATTTTTCTGGAAATGTGGAATGCTAGAATACAACAGCTAACACTGTTGTAACAATAGATGCTTTCTATAGAAAACAGCTGAGGCCTTCTGCAGGGGAAAGACTTATTATTAGCATGTATATGCTGTCTGTTCTTCAAGCTAGTGTATACTTCACCACAGCTGAAAAAATATTAAGTATGTGTCTCAATTATTGCACTGTTTAGCTTTTGTTAGATTGGCTCAAAAATTAACCAGCGTTACTTTAAAAACCAAACCAACAAGAAATAGATTGGCTCGGAATATAATCCAATCTTACTTTAGAAATTGTCCCCCAGCTAGCCAGCCCTCTGGCCCTCAGCCCCTGTGCTTTACCCGTGCTGTGCTGATGAGAAGTGGGTTTGTACCCTTACTCATGCTGCAAAGCTCTACAAGTGACCTTGCACCAGTTACCCACCAACCTTCACAGGTTTGTTCTCTCATCCATCCACATCAGTGTGAACGCTTTGGTGAAAAGGTGGAATATAAAAGTGAAAAATAATATTACACATCTGAATTCTTTATGAAGGTGCCCAGTAGTATGACTAAATAATTTCTAGTCTTGATTTTGCATTTAACATTCATAGTGAAATAAATGCTAAAAGTTTCTTTCTGAAGTATACATGAATTGGTCAGTAAGTAATTTTCTGTCTTGTATTCTTTTGTAGGGCTCTTCACTCTATTAGTAGAGGATTTTGGTGAGTATGGCAACTGGTAGTCTATGAATGATACCGAATGTTAGTCATATTCAGAGTAGCCTCACTGAAATAAATGAATTGAGTTAATTCCTTTTGTTTCATTTGGACTACTCTATGACTAACATTGGATATCACCTTGCTAATATTCCTTGACTGCTCCTTCCCACATGGTGACTCCTGCTATATCTTCTTGTAGGTGTTAAGGGGGTGCAAGTTGAAGAAATCTATGATTTACAGAGCAAATGCCAAGGGTAAGTTAGTAATCATTATATTGATTTGAGAAAGGCAAAATATCCTTTTGATGTTTGTGAATAACACATTGTGTAAAGATCTGGCCCAGCCATAAGTGCTTAGCAAAGGGCTTGGCAATCAGTGGATAAACAGTGCTTGGTGGCTGTGCTTTTGCTCTCACACCTCTCAAACGTGGCCTGTGGGGGAGATAAAGATTTGACCCACCAAATAGATCTAGTTTCCCACCCCTGCCAAACCTTCTGTAATGTAGTACATAAGAACATACAAGTTACTAGCCTTCTTAGAAGATAGCAGCATTCCTGATCAGCTATGGCTACCAGGTTAGTGTTTAAATACAAGACTGCTGTAGCTTAGAGTAGTACAAAAATAGTGAGTAAAGCGTAGACAATTAAATGTAGATAACTAACTTTCATTCAGAGTAAACCTACTCAAATTAATGACCATTACTAACTTAGGTCCAGTTATTTAAATTTGGAGTAAAAGTTAGCTGAATACAACCCAAGGTCTATGGTAGATTGTAGCTATTTCCGTTGGTCGCTGTCGCTATTTGGGAGTGTCAGGAATAATGCAATAATGGGAATTTGTAATGTGGTATGGTTGACTTTGTCTACTCCCCCCACTGATTTTACCAGCTATAGTTATTGTTTAAATGACTGAAGCTCTTAGGCTGACATGTGTGAATGACTAGAGAGCTGTTGAAAGAAATGCTTCCAAAGTGATGCAGCTTCATTGGTGCCCTGCTGTCTCCATTCTTTTCTTCAGGCCAGTCTATGGGTTCATCTTCCTTTTCAAATGGATTGAAGAGCGCCGATCGCGACGGAAGGTCTCAACTCTGGTAGATGAGACATCAGTGATTGATGATGACATTGTCAATAATATGTTCTTTGCTCATCAGGTGAGCTGACATGGATGAAGAAAGAAGGATGTCCCCAGTTGGGTAGAGACAGGGTTTAATGTGAGCCAGTCTAATACTTGGCACTGAAAACAAACCCCCAGGATCCGATCTGCAATATGTGAATTACTGTTCAAGAAAACTGCTTTTGAGTATGTGCAGAGTGTCAACTCCTCATCACTGAGTGACCACAGTTGACCACAGCCAATTTGAGATCAGGGATATGGCCTTCCATGGTGGAAGGCTCCAAGTCTTATTTCATAACTTGGTAACAGAATAGAGCATCCTCGTATTCAGAGTACGGAATTTCACCCTCCAGCCCTTGTGTTGTTATTCATTCATTAATTCCCAGAGCCTGCCATAATCACAATTTCTTTCTTACCTTCAGTTACTTAACTTATTACTTTATTTAGTCTGTCCATTTCCATAAAACTGCCCTTCACTGTTGCCTGCTTCAGACAACACATCCCCATAGTTTATCAGACTAAGGTTGTGATGACAGAACCAGGCCAGTATCTTTCCCTCCTTGTGTATCTGCTGGTTTCTTAGCTACTTACCTGAAGTATTCACTGAAATCTGAAACTCGCAGACAAAAAACCCCAAATCGTACAATTGAATATCGTAAGTCAAATTTCTATAACTTGTTCAAGTTTTCCTTTATAAAGCTCACATTCTTTCTCAGCTTAGCCTGTTCAGATCTGCTTGTAATATATACTTTCAGCATGATTTATGCTGAAGATGGAAATAATTCAGAAGAATATACTGAAAATGAAACATCTGTTAGGAGGCTCCTGTTTTCTTGTGGGTTGAACTAGTCCAAAGGTATGACAGCTTTCTGATTTAGCTGTCTTGCACACACCTCACTCACCATCTAACACAACTGGGGACAAACAAGTCAATACAGTGGGTGTTACCTGTTAGCACCTTGGTGTGCTTACTTCAGTGACTTTCTCCGTCAAAACTTCTCTTGAATAAGGGTGCCATTGTTACTAATGTGGTCTGATCTGTGTAGGTTGATCTTTTTAGGTGTGTGGCCTTGCATCAGGGAGTTGAATTCTATGGCCTTTTGATTCCTTCCAGTTTTGACTGCGACCTTTAACCATTACCGTGCATTGAGGACCATATGTTTAGCTTGTAGGCATCAATAGCTACAATGGTAGATTTATGCTTAGTGTTGATGACTGTTTCATTGCTTTGTTTTTCTAAATGTTTGTAAATATTATGTTTTATAGCTGATCCCCAATTCTTGTGCCACACACGCGTTGTTGAGTGTCCTCCTGAACTGCAGCAGTGTAGACTTGGGGCCAACTCTGAGCCGAATGAAGGAGTTCACAAAAGGGTTTAGTCCAGAGGTATGATGCAGCAAGGTGCATTTAGGGTGGGATAATCTGAAATTGGGATGCGGGTGGTGCTGTGGTCTAAACCACTGAGCCTAGGGCTTGCCGATCGGAAGGTCGGCTGTTTGAATCCCTGCGATGGGGTGAGCTCCCATTGCTCGGTCCCAGCTCCTGCCAACCTAGCAGTTTGAAAGCACGTCAAAGTGCAAGTAGATAGATAGGTACCGCTCCGGCGGGAAGGTAAATGGTGTTTCTGTGCGCTGCTCTGGTTTCGCCAGAAGCAGCTTAGTCATGCTGGCCGCGTGACCCGGAAAAACTGTCTGCGGACAAATGTTAGCTCCCTCGACCAATAAAGCGAGATGAGCGCCGCAAACCCAGAGTCGTTCGCGACTGGACTTAACTGTCAGGGGTCCTCTACCTTTTTTAATCTGAAATCACTGTAAGCTTCTGATCTCCCCAAGTGCTTTTATAAAACATCCTTTCTTTGTAGTGTCTTCTTTCCCAGCCAGTATGATTTATCTCCATATTGTCTGATCAAACTGTGGTTGCAGTCGTCTCGCAAAACTCATGCAGATTATTTCTAAGTAAATTTTACTTAGCTTTTACTTAGAGAGTAGTCCTCCTGGCTAGCTGGAGTGGTGCCCAAGCTATGCCATTCTGAATTCAATCAGGAAGTGAGGTGGTTATTGGCATTTGGGGGCCTTCCTTGCCTGATAAAGGGCTCTAGTGAAAATGAAGCTATCTTATCTTTTTGCTCTGTTTCCTCCCCACAGAGCAAAGGCTATGCCATTGGAAATGCCCCAGAACTGGCCAAGGCCCACAACAGTCATGCTAGGTAAGTGGGGTCACAACACAAAAGTGCTTGCTGAAAAATAGACCACATCTATTCTGACTTCTTGTCTGTTGGTTTTTTGGTAGGCCAGAGCCCCGGCATTTGCCAGAGAAACAGAATGGGATCAGTGCGGTGCGAACCATGGAGGCTTTTCACTTTGTCAGCTACGTTCCCATTAAGGGGAGGCTCTTTGAGCTGGATGGCCTGAAGGTTTATCCCATTGACCATGGTAAGGGACTCCACCTACTGTGCCTTAGCTTATCTGAAAAACTAAAAATGTTGGTCTGGCTGCAAGATATTTGGAGACATCAAAAATATTGTTGTCAGCACCCATATGTCTCGAGAGACAATAGGGTGCATCTCTGAGTTGTATGCCTGGGAATTGTGCATGGAAGTCCTGGGCTGCCCAGAGGACAAGAACACCCCTCTCGGCTTTGCTGATGTGGTCCAAAGGAAAACAGAGCAATACATTCGGCACCAGCTTGGCTGCAGAAATTGCAGGAGGGAGGCTGTGTTTGCAGTTTTAGTCCTACTGTTCATTTGCTTGCAGTTGCTCTTTTCAGATGTTTTTGGTATATTTTATATTTGTTGTATTATTATTCTGCAAATTCTTCTGGTGAGGCAGGAAAGAAATACATTAAATAGTTGCAGTAAGTAAAATAAACGATAGCAGAACTGTCTGCAAACTTATCTACGTAGACGGGTACATGTTGAAAAAGAAAAGAAAGTGGGCAAGGGAAGAGGTCGGAGGAAAAGTAAAATCTATGAATTAGCAAAGGTCTAGGAAATAGATGTACCTTGGGGAACTCATTAAAGAGTGGGACTGAATCATGACTGGAGGCAACATCATATCTAAGGATTTCTGGGTATATTTTGTTACACCTTGTGGGTGTGAGGAGAGAATGGGCGGAAATGCCTTATTCTGGTAACCTCTGCAAATGGTTGAGTAAGAGAACAGCATCAGAAAGCACCTGGATACAGTGGGAAGGAGTGGGTTTTTTTTTTAATCTGAATGTTTCTGCGTTTCTATTTTCTTTAGATTTGATAACCTATTCTGGGTCTCAGGGTTAGGCTGAAACAAACATCTTAAAGGGGAACAATTTACATTTATTTTATAAGTTGACTTTGCAGGTAGCATGAATGGATCAGAATCTAGCCAGCCACATGGGAAGCTCAGGTGAGCTCGTTCCCAAGGGTTGTTGTACGTGATAGGTCTTGCGATGGATTTATTTACCTTAACCGAACTACCTTTACACTCCCTGTTGCGTATACATTTCAAGCTCATTTAATCTGTTAGCAGGGACTTTTTCTTTCTTTGTTTCTACATTTACCTTCTTATTGCTTTTTCAGGTCCGTGGGCAGAAGAGGAGGAATGGACAGACAAAGCTCGAAGAGTGATCATGGAGAGAATTGGACTTGCCACAGCAGGGTAAATGATCAAAGTGCCATAGCATAGGAAGACCTTGTTCTTATGGTGGCCAGCCAGATGCCTATGAGAAGCCCACGAGCATGACATGTGCGCATTAGCAGTCTCCTGCTCATGAGTCTAAGTGAACATCATTCAGAGGCATAGTGCCTCTGTTACTTGGGATGTTGCATAGCTGTCATGTTTAGTTAGGATCCTGCGATAACTTAGGAGGGTGTGCTTCAGAGGAGACAAGTCTTTCTCCCTGGGATCTCATGTTCTGTAGATCTTGCTTTGGTTCAGCTTTCTCTGGAAGGCCGTCTTCTGGTCCTAAGACATGTTGCACCTGCACTCCAGTAGTTTTGTCCGTTCAGTGCCATACACTGTGATGTTAGCATTGTGGTGACAGAGGGAAATATACCGCTGCAAATACAGGATGAGTCCTTTAAAAGAGGCCCTGTGGATACAGAGTACACATGTTCCATGGGGCCTCTTTTAAAAGACTCACCCTGTACTTTGAATTGGGGCGCTTAGCACTTGATGCTGTCTTCCTGCAGGGAGCCATATCATGACATCCGCTTTAACTTGATGGCAGTTGTGCCTGACAGGAGGATGAAGTATGAATCCAAGCTGCATATCTTGAAGATGAACCGGCAAACTGTATTAGAGGCTTTGCAGCAGGTAAGTTTGGGATGAGCCTAGTAATTGAATCTCTTCTATTGACTGCATCTGGCTATCTGTATGTCTGTGTACAAGACTGATGTTGTTGAACCATTGCTGGGGCTGCAGATTGTATACATTTTTCACCCACTTTCCCTCAATTTAGAAACACTGGAAGATGATTTCTGTATGTATAGAATTCAGGGAAGGCCCTCTGTGGGCTGGCCTCTGAGCCTGGGGTGGGAACCAAAATGAATCGTTTCTAAATCATTGCTTGAACCAAAGTCTTTCTGTACTACATGTTTGAAAGTGTCACACTCTATTACGGCTTGTATTACGTACAAGAGTGCAGCAGGCAGCTGAGCAAGTAAGTTGCTGCGCAGCCTATGTGAGCTGCTAAGGAAGGAGCAATGTTTAATGTGGGGAAGGCTCAGAGAGCTGTTTCTCTCACTGTTTCCCTCCCCCTTTGCCGAAGTGGTGTTTAAAGGAGGTTGGGAAGCACTTCAGAGAGTGGTTTGGCAAATCACTTTCTGAAGCGCCCTTCCCTCCATTAAACCTTTAATGAGCTGTGAGGGAAGGGGGGCTGTGGAGAGGGAGTGGGGTGTTTGGTCAGGTGGGGGAGAAAGGGTGGTGGTTGAGGGGTTGGTGATCAGAGTGAGCAGTGGCAGCAGCCCCATATAATTCAGTAATAGCAGAAATAAATAAATAGCGCAAGAGGTTACATGGTTCTCCTCCTCCTCCCCACTCCTGGCTGGCCTTTTCATTAAGGAAGCATGTTAATTGGGAACTGACTTCATTGCTTTCCTTCTATGTCTGTGGGTTTTTCCTTTTTGTCAATTTCTTTGTTCTATCTATATTTTTTCCTCACTAGCTAATCCGTGTGACGCAACCAGAGCTGGTCCACACCCAGAAATTCCTGGAGGCCCAGGCTTCGGAAGAGCCAAAGTCAGCAAACAGCAAGCCCCCCACCGCCCTGCCACTGGGGCGAGCGCAGCTGGTCCCCGAGAGCTCACAAGCAGGTATGGGGAAATGTAGAAGGGGGCTGTGGAGTGCGGAGAACAAAGAACCATGCTCAGAATGGGATATGTTTTAGATGTTTTTACTGTTTGTAAGTGTATGTGTATGTGTTTTATCATTCTGATGTTTGCCACCCTGTGCTCCTTTGGGAGGAAGGGTTTGGTAGAAATGTAATAAAATAAACTTTGCTTATTAAGGATCCACTTACTATGTGAAAGCCGCTGAGGGCCTGATTTTACTACTTTAACAAAATAAATAAATAATACTTTAGCCCAGTGATGGACAAACGTGGCCGTCCAGCTGTTTTGGGACTACAATTCCTATCATCCCTGACCACTGGTCCTGTTAGCTAGGGATGATGGGAGTTGTAGTCCCAAAACATCTGGAGGGCCAAGTTTGGCCATGCCTGTTTTAGCCCGTCCCTTAGTGCAAAAACAGGGTTGCAAATTGTAGGCATTTGTATCAGATTTCAGTGTCTTTGTTTGCCTTTGTTGGATATGGGGTAAGCGTGTGGTGTTCTGGAAAGGAGTGCTTGCTCAGTGCATCTGCAAATGTCTCTATGGAGGTGTATGCATTTACTCAGTAAGCAAGTGTAAATGCTCTCAAATGGGAAAATAAAAGAGAGGTGTTCTTTCCAGAGAGCACTGAGGAGTCCGGAGGCCAGGATCAGCCTTCATCAACCCAGAGCCCCCCAAGCAAATCCAAGCTGGGCAATAAGCTACCTGTGAGCAGCATCAATGGGGCACTGGCCAACCCTAGCCCTATCGTGCAGAGACTGCCAGCTTTCCTGGATAACCACAACTATGCCAAGTCACCCATGCAAGTAAGTATAGGACAGCTATGCTGAACACAAGTATCTCATTCAAGTTTCTGATTTACGAATCTCCAGTTGACAGTGACTGTTGTCAATCTTTCTTTCACATGCCAAAAAGAAACAAATCTTTAACATGAGAATTTGCCTTTGGTATTTATTTTTTTTAAAAGCTTTCCTACATAGGTGTCTGCCATTGCTTTATAGGTTGTTCCACTGAAGTTCCTCTGACTCTCTTAGCTTGTCCATTAGTGGGTATGAAGTAGGAACATTCCTATGTTGTGAATAAATGGCTGTCAGTGGCTACTAAGCACCATGGCTGTGTTCTGTCAGAATAGCCATCTCTGTCTCCGAATATCAGTTGCTGGGAAGTGCAAGTGGGACATGATAGCTCCTATCCTGCTTTCCAAGAGCATCCAGTTGGTCACTGGGAGAACAGGATGGGCCATTGATCTGATCTAGGGTTCCCATATTTCAAACAGTGAAAACCCAGACAGAAAGTTTGTTAAGCTTTTTCTGTTGTTGAGCTTTTTCGGCAAGATCACATTTTTTTTGCTGTTTATGAGTTATTTTAATGGGAGATTTGGCACTACAGACATGGGCTTAGAAAGTTGGTTTCTCAGGGCTCGGATGATGCCTGGGATATTTCTTTGCGAAGGACTGTTAGTTAAATGAGGGGCTTTTGAGGGCAGTAGATCCTCCCAGATTGCATTCCTAAGGTGTATTCTGATATGCAATGCAGGAGGAAGAGGACCTTGCAGCAGGAGTGGGCCGGAACCGGGTCCCAGTACGGCAGCACCAGCAGTACTCGGATGAGGAGGATGACTACGATGAGGAGGAGGAGGAGGAAGTTTGCAATGCCAATCCTGCCATGAGGTAATGGTGATTCATTCTCCCTTTGCTCCTCTATAGGCATAGAATAGAGGGTGGGAGCTTTTCAATGCAAGTCAGTGATTATTTTTAAAAACCAGCATTTACAGTTGCTATATTTTTTGATTTGAAGCCTCACTCCCTTGTGAAATGAGATTTTAAATTTCAGAGGTTTAATTGTTTTAAAATTTGTGTATTCTATTGTTGTAAGCTGATTTGAGATCTACCTGGTGAAAAGTGGGATACAAGCTGTTTAAACTAGGGTTTCCCAAACTTGGGTCTCTAGCTGGTTTTGGATTACAACTCCCATCATAGCTAGTAGGACCAGTGAGCAAGGATGATAGGAATTGTAGTCCAAAAACAGCTAGAGACACAAGTTTGGGAAACACTGGTTTAAACAAACAAGCAAATCCTTTACAGTAGAGACTCCTGGTGTTCTGCATTTTTTAATTGTATATTACTGAATGTGAGTATAATAATAATAATAATAAATTTTATTTATATCCCGCCCTCCCCAGCCGAAGTCGGGCTCAGGGCGGCTAACAACAATCAAATGGAATACTGTGATGTTTTGATTGTTTCCACCAGACCTGTTATGCCTGATCTTTGCTGCTCCTATTGCCCTTCGATCATCTTCAATTGATCTTCCTCTCTTGTTCCCCAATCTTGAACAGATTCAAGCGGAAGGGCCCAGTGAAGCAGGAGCCCCTGGTGGGGAGTGCAGATGGCCAGCTCTCCATGCTGCAGCCCAACACTATTAATGTCCTAACTGAGAAGCTCAAGGAAACCCAGAAGGATCTCTCCATCCCCCTGTCAATCAAGACCAGCAGTGGAGGCACTGCTGTTGCTGCTGTTGCCCATTCCCAGCCATCTCCTACACCCAGCAATGAGAGTACGGACACTGCCTCAGAGATTGGGAGTGCCTTCAATTCCCCACTCCGCTCCCCCATCCGCTCAGCCAACCCCACTCGTCCCTCCAGCCCTGTCACCTCTCACATCTCCAAGGTGCTGTTTGGGGAGGAGGATAGCCTTCTGCGTGTGGACTGCATACGCTACAATCGAGCTGTGAGGGATTTGGGGCCTATCATCAGCACAGGCTTGCTGCACCTCACAGAGGATGGGGTTTTCTGCCCACTTACTATAACAGGTAAGATTCGGTGGAAGAGCTGTAGCCCCTGTACTCCTGTAACTACTCCTGGAGCAGACGGTTCTGACTCTTAAGATGAGCAGTGAGAGAATGACCAGTGGTTTCCAGTTAGATACTGAAGGCATAAGAATAGAACAAAAAGCTGTTTGGTAGGGGTGTGCTGATCCTGATTAAGTTCAAAACCCAGTTCAGTTGAGAGTGATTTGGAGGCTATCCATTTCAGTTCTGGGTTCAAATCCTGTTTTGGAAGTTTTCCATCTTATAGAAACATAGGACAGTGAGTTTTCATGCTAGGCACATTTAAAGTTTAAATCCACCCCCACCCCCCACCCCAAGAGGAACCATCTATGTATGTGCTAATTTTTGGGCAGAATTGGATGAAATTTGCAGGCATGATAGTCTCTTCTAAGGAGATGAATCCTGCCAAACTTCAGAAGGAGAAACTGTAAGGACAGGTTTCGTTTAGAAAAGTTAAAGGGCTCACTTAATTTTTCCTGTTTTTTAAAGGGATGATGTTTATGAAAACAGCATTTAGAGGTAATCTTAGGATTGAAACCTGCCAGGTTACAATCCTGAGAGGCCCAGGTGTTTTTTTTGCTAGGCATCTTTAAAAGATTTTTGTGTGTGCAGGGATGAACCTGCGGTTTGGTGGGCAATGATTATGAATATGGCATATATTGTGGAGGTTCTCCTAACTTCTGCAGTTTGTTAGTGAGAGCATTACAGCAAAGGTCTGCTCTTCCTTTTTTCTAGAGTTCCTTTTCCCATCATTAAGAGTCTGGCTCATTGCTGATTCTGGAAGCAGAGCCAAAGTACTATCAGATAATCTTCACAACTTCTCTCCTCCCAAAGCATGTGTGAACTGTGTCGAAGCAAGGCATATGCTTATGAGTAATCCCTATAGAAGGACCCAGTGTTGACTTGATGTGACTACAACCTTGGACTACTAAAAGCAGGAGTCTGGCCTAGGACTATGTATGGGATAGTTATGGAAGGAGGAATATGAGTATGACCTGTGCTCAAAACATGTATTTAAACACTACAGAAGTACTTAAACGATTTGTGTATTTTCTTGAGTGTTAATATCACTTCCTGGCATTTCTGGCTACTTTATTTGATGCTGATGTTTTGTTGTGCTTATATGCAGCTGTGTTTTATTTTGTGAACTACTTTGGTATTTCTTTGAAATGAAAAGTGGTATACAATGGTTTTAATAATAAGATGAATCCATCCTGTGTGTTAGAATTGTAGAGTTGGAAGGGACCCCAAGGGTCACCTAGTCCAACTCTCCTGAGGCATCCCTCCTTTTTGCTCTCTTCTCCACTGATACCAGATGGTGGGAAAAACTCCTCATCTTCTAGCAAATCCAGTGAAGAGCTTCAGTCCACTGTCAAACTAGAAGAGAGAGACTCAAGTGAAGCAAATGACAGCAAGGAGAAGCCTGGACTTGGTCGGTCTGGTGATCTTCCTTGTGGGGAAAAGTATTCTCCTAAAGTAAGCATTTCTACCCCTGCTTCCCTCCCTCCCCAAGACAGCTGAT
The DNA here is from genome assembly GCF_964188305.1 of Podarcis bocagei. Classification (NCBI taxonomy): domain Eukaryota; kingdom Metazoa; phylum Chordata; class Lepidosauria; order Squamata; family Lacertidae; genus Podarcis; species Podarcis bocagei. The sequence continues at coordinate 57,805,716 of NC_138126.1, read as the reverse complement.
GCTCGTTGGTAGTATGAGTTTAAGATGCTGCGGTTCCTCACAGTTATGCTTCGGACCAGGCACCCAAAACCTGCGGCCCTCCAGATGTTTTGACCTACAATTCCCATGATCCCTAGCTAACAGGACCAGTGGTCAGGGATGATGGGAATTGTAGTCCAAAACATCTGGAGGGCCGAAGAATTGGGGATGCCTGCTTCAGACAGTCCAAGGTCTATGAGACTGTGTAACACTAAACCTTGCAGCTTGTTAATTTCCTACATTACTGCTGGTGGTTTTCCCCCCGGTTCTTCCTTGCTGCTGTTAGGTAGAACCACTTTCCAACGTTGCAGCCTCTCTTAATATGGTTTCTGGACCGAGTATCCCCCCTCCTGGGACTACATACTCTATGAGTTACAAAATGGCCTTGTCTGGCACCAAAGCTATGAGATGTTCTTTGTGCTTCATGTGAGATTGTTCTAGATGGTGCGCTGTTTTTTCTGCTGACTTTGCAAGTCGATGAAACACTGTCGGGGATTGGGTGTGTTCATACTGTCCCTGTTTTGGCTCTGGCAGGAGCTGCTGGCACTGCTGAAATGTGTGGAAGCTGAAATAGCTAACTATGAAGCCTGTTTAAAGGAGGAGGTAGAGAAAAGGAAGAAGTTCAAGGTATTCTAGCAGGGTGTTTCATCTTGGGGGGTAATCATGAGATGACTTTCCTTCACCATGACCACAGTTTCTGATATGAAAAGAAGTCTCCAGACTAGCAAAATCAGAAGACATCATACCAGGAGACCATTCATGATGCTAAGCTACTGCTTTTTTGGCTGGGTTAGTAATATTTGCACAGTGCCTCTTGCCTGAAGCTGGAAATCTCATTATCTATTACTTATTATACATCTACTAAAAACTGGAGAAAATGGGGTTTTGCCATCGTTCTTCATTTGTGGGCACTGGTGTGCCACTGGATATAATTTCCCAAGCTTATTTTGGATAAGATACAGTAGACTTAATTCACTTATATATTTCCAGTCAGCCACATAAAAGTTAACACTGGCAAACATTTTCTCTTGACTGCTTCGACTATAACTGCTGAACTGATAGTTCTCTTCCACCTTACTGACTCTTCCCCTTAGATTGATGACCAGAGAAGAACTCACAATTATGATGAATTCATATGCACCTTTATCTCCATGCTGGCACAAGAAGGTAAGATGCCTGTTGAGCAGTCCTGGCATCCGGGACTGTTCTTTTGGGCTTCACTTGCATTTTGGAAACTGCAGCTTTGATTTTAAATCTCCTCCCTTTGAAGGCAGCATCCACAAAAGAGGACCTTGGAAGAGTTTCCATGTTTTGGCATGCTTTTTTAAATAATTCCTGATCATGAACTTGTGATGCATATAATGCTCCTGACTATCTAACCTGCCCTCTGGTACAGAATTGAAGACTTGTGTAGTTTACTTTGAAGGACAGTATGTCTTAAATTGCACCTTAAAGATGAATATTGTAATCTTTAGAGGACTGGCTATGGAAGCTTTAGTTCACACAACCTTTATGCTACAATAAATCTTTGGTTTAAGGTCCCAAGACTTTTGTTTGGCAAGTAAAGCTATTTCCCTAGAATTTGTGTTTTGAAGTGGCTGAAAAGGAAAGAACATTCCTAACTGCATAACAATTGTTTCTCTTTAGCTAACCTTTCAAACTCTCTTCCTGCAGGAATGTTGGCTAGCCTTGTTGAACAGAACATCTCTGTGCGTAGGCGGCAAGGGGTCAGCATTGGGCGTCTCCACAAGCAGCGGAAGCCTGACCGGCGGAAACGTTCCCGGCCGTATAAAGCCAAGCGTCAGTAGCACCGGCCTTTGGACAGTACGTTGTGTTCACTGCTTGTCACTTTGGTCATCTGGTGCACATTTCAGGCTCTACCAGCTGGGCAGTGCCCAGGAGATGGGCTTTGCACTGAACATCTCTGTTCAAATAATCAGTGTTAGTGTAATGTTACATGCAAATCCACCTGCATTCAAATGGGCTGTAGATGTTCCTCTAATGGTGGTGGACTATGTGGGCATTCCAGTGTAACTTTTCTCCAAACCCCAAGGACCAGGACCACTTGAGGGTCCTACTTAACACAGCACTTGAATTTGCTACTCAGTGTCCGAAATCCATCTGCAGTATATCTTGCAGTAGCCAATGGCATCTTTCAGAAGCTCTGTAGGGAGATTATTGGAAAAGGAGAAACCAAATTCCTGCCACCTTCTAGGGCATTGCAGCAGGAGTTGGTGTGGTGTTGGGTTCAGTTTTCCCAGCAAAAAAGGAATTGGCAATGTACTGTTTCTGAAACAATGTACTGCCGATGGCTCTGTGTTCTCCTGGAGGCTATTATCTATTTTCTGTATTAAAATGTATATATATATTTTCTGAGCCATATTATCATTGTAGTGGACTACAGGTGGCCATCTACCCTTTTTCCAGGAATCTGTTATGTGCATTGGAAGGGATGCTTTCCACTTGAAGGTCAGGCTTCTTTGCTCCTCCTTTGCAGAAGGTCTTTCAGTTCAGTATCAGTCCTGTTAATGTTTCTCTGGGTGGTTTCTTCAGTTGTTGCAGGAAAAGGGAGAGGAATTTCTGAAATGGGCGGTGGGTGCCCAAAGTAAGGACACAGTGTGACTTACAATTTATAGGGGTGTATACCTGGAAGTGTGTGCTGCTTTCTGTTATATTTTTCTGTTTGTTAGCCATGCACAGAAAAGGATCAGAAGGATCATACAAGATTATTTCCCCCTTCCTGAACTTGGGGGTTGATAAACTGTAGCCTCAGGTGCCCCTTGAAAGTCCCTTGGCTTTTGCTCAGATTATGCTGCATAAAACCACCCTTTATGAAGTTAAAACAATGCTGAGACAAACAGTTGAAATGGGTGGATTAGTGTCATGATATGCTAGAAGTAACATAGGTATTTGTTCTGTTCTCTCTCTGCTCTCTGGAACTGTTAGACCACCCAAAAAAATCAGGTGGGTAGGAATCATGAAAGTGGTCTCTGTGTGATTCCTCCAAGCACGTGGCAGGTGAAATAAAGGAAGAAGCCCCAGGAAAGCAGCTCCTTCACTGCTGCCAGTGAATGTGAAGTGACCCTTTTTGGGGGTTGTTAACACTTCTGAGGCACAGACAGGAAGCAGACTGTTGATGAAAGGGCTACTGTTGGATAATTGGTTTTCCTTGTATGTTTTTATAGTGAGAAGTGAGACAGGGCAAGAAGTAGTAGTTTTCTCAGCAGTGGGTGGCAGTGATCAAGTGAGGGAGGAGTTATGCCATTAGCGTGGGTGATGGTGAAGGCAGAGGCAGCTGGATCATCAGTGCGCAGGTGTACCTGGGATTGTGGACACTGCTCAGCAGCCCTACAGCTGCATATTCAGTCACCCTCTGCTGCTGCTACTTGCCAGCAAGGGTGTACAATCCCCCCCCCCCCCCAGTTCTACCTCATTGCCAGTCTTCTGCTGCAGCAACAGGCTTAACGGTAAAAGATTGGCAAGCTGGATAATCAGCATGGCAGCTCTACTGCCACCACAGCCGACTTGAGACCTTCTTGTCTACTCCTCCTTGTGTACATTGATTTACTCTTGCGTCCTGTGAAAATCCAGTACAAACCTCAGTTCGTTTTTGAACAATTTGGCTCCTGAACGCCAAAAACCCGGAAGTAAATGCTCCAGAAGCTGAATGTCCCAACGCGGCTTCTGCTTGAGTGCCGGAAGCTCCTGCAATCAATCGGAAGCCGTGCCTCGGTTGTTGAACATTTCAGAAGCCGAACAGGCTTCCGGAACGGATTACTTTCGACAACCGAGGTTTGACTGTACATGGTAAATGCAGCAGCGTTCGTATTGAGGAGAGAGACCAGGACCCACCTGCAAGTTTGCTGTAGGTTATGCTTGCTGGTAGTCATAGGCTATCATAGGATTTCTGGAAGAATTTCTCTTTTGCTGAAACTCATTCCATGAACATGTATAGTTGAGTCTACTTTTGTACTACCAGAAATGATTAGTGGAAAGCAAAGGAAGACCACAAGCTGAGGAGTGAAAGGACACCCAGTGATTCCTGAGACGGTAGTGCAGCTGACAGCAGAACTGCATTTGCTTTCTCTGAAAATATGTACAGATGCTGACTGTAGAATTATTATTTTTTATATGTTGACAGAATCAACTGTCTTCTGTTTTGTCAGTTTCAAGTGCTGTAAATACCAGTTCTGGGTCAGAAAATAAAATGTATACCCATCTGAAGATTTCTCTGATCAGACCTTAAAACTTAAATTTTGTCTCTATACTTGCAAAAACAGAAATGCTTTTGTCACTATACATCTTAGCAACTGCACCCTTGTGTCCTCTTTGTCTACAGGATGAGGGAAATCCCAGTTAGGAGTGCCACAGCTGTCTGCGAAACCAAAGTTGATATTTTATTAATGTTATAGGATTAAATTAATGAAATGATAGCATTATCACAATCTTATGATCAGCTCTGTTTCAGCAGAGGAGGCTTCATCGAACAAGTCTAGTTGCATAGAGCACCTGCATAACTTCATTCTCCTCTAAGCTTCAGGAAGCTGCTCAAGTCTATTCCTTCAGTGTTTAGAAATCTAAGGCACAGATCAAGGCAACACCCCGTTTAATCCAGTGCCTCTGAGGTTTACTGCTTGGAATCTCTACAGCAATCACATAGTTAGTAGAATGGCCCGTTGTGGACAGTGTCCCTAGCAAAGAAAATGAACAGTGTTAGACTGCTGTAGTATACTGAAGAAGATAATATCTTTGTACCACTTACAGGCTGATGATCCTACGGCTGAAATGACATTTGCTACAGGAGTTTTTTTTGTCTTTCAAACTGGCATGATTTCTGCAAAAGAAATCTATGGAGACGGAAAAGTAGCTGAAAAAAATTATCATGGCTGGAGGGCAGAGCACTTTCTTCCTTGTTTCTTCTGCTTCCCCTTCCCTAGCAAAGGTTTATGCAAACACCATGTAACAAGGGATTGTTTGTAATCCCCAGATTGTTTGAGAGATGGGGGAAGCTTTTTATCTTGCTAAAAGTAGTCCAAGATGCAAAGGGACATATCTAAAATTCTAACCTGATTTTCAGCATGAGAAAGCACCTGTCTCCCCTGTTGATAGTATGTTGTTGAACTACAACTCCCATCATCCCTGACCACTACTAAGCTAGGGATGATAGGAGTTGTAGTCCTACACCATCTGCGGACCTAAAGTTGAGAAAGGCTAGATTCATGAGAAGAATTTCTAATACTGTTCCTTTCCAAGTTTTGGCATCCTTCACCCAACCTTCCCCTGAAAGGCTTACCTGCACGAGTTAATGTCTTGTAGATGGGACACAGATAGATGCCTTTGGTTGGAGGCTTGCGGTTAGGCACAGGAACTAGCCACAGGACTGCCATTTCTGTGTACAACTCCTTTGGCCGTGACTCTGCAAGCTGAAAGAACATGGGGTCCCAGCGAGCCCCTTCCAGAAACAAGCCATGGATGTAACATCCTTCAGTAGGTCGCTGAGTTAGTGCCTGCACAGGCTGACTCATCACCTAAATTGAGAGGGTGGGAAAGCAAGTTTTCATCAATCAATCAATCAATCAATCAATCAATCAATCAGGTAAAAGAAATGTGCCAGTTTGAAACCACAGAAAAAGAAGCCTGCCTGTGGGATTATATCAAAGGAGTTTGTCTGTATCTGAGCAGAATGATTGTGTCTAGTTGGGGATACCTGTAGCACCACTCACATAACATAAACTACCAAATTTTAAAAAGTAGGGGTGTTCTGTGGTAATTGGGAACCACTGCTGTAGTGGTTTAAATGTAATGGGGGATTAGGAATTACAAGTACCTTTCACTTGCAAAGCTGACACTTGGGTTTTCAGTAGGTAAAAGGGTAAAAAACATCACTTGCTGAGCTTTTGATACAACATGATCCACTGACCTTGAAGTCAAAAGAGATGGTGTCTATGGATATGATAGACTTTCTGGCAAAGTTCTGCAGTGTCCCTGTTAGAAAAGCCTGTGGGAAGAAGAAGCCGCTTATCCAGAACACAGGTGGGATCCCTTTTTCAATCCACCTCTGCAAGAAGTCAATGCGCAGCAGCAGGTCGTTCACCCAGGAGGCCAAGGGCTTCAAGGAGGGATAGGCCTGTGGGAAGAATGGCATTGGAAGAAAGAGCTGTTAAGCAGCTGTAAGTCCCAGTCCTTTGAACTGCTATGAGGCAAACATTTTAAATGCAAATTAAAATTAACTGTACTTGGTCAGCCAGTAATCTATGGTGCTAAATTTCTACAATGTAAGCAAGAAAAAGTGTTTTTTAAGGTTTGGCTTCATCTGTACATCTGTGAAGTTTCAGTCTGGCTTGACGTTCCTTATGAAAAACTGACCAGTCATAGCAGCTTAGTAGTATAGAGGTGTTTCTCCCATTTTGCAAAACAACCTGCTGCACTGCTGCAACTACCAAAAACTCTGCATAGCACTCAGAAGTACCTTACTATTCCACATCTCCGGGACAATATTGTTGTATAAACTGATGGACATCAGTTCCAGCTGGGATGACATCACCACTAGGCCTTTGAGAGCTTTCAGCAGATCTTTTAAACTCGCTGCAATGACTGCCAGCAGACGATTGTATCTGTGCAAAATCAAGGCAGGTATTCTTGTTTTAAAAAAAGGCAAACTAATCCAATGCTGTGATTTTAATAACTTCTGTGAGCATATATGACTGCACTATTGTGTAAACTTGGGGATATCATGTTTAAGTTATATGCTGGTTTTCAACAAAATTCTCAACATTATATCATATGCAGCTCTGTAAAGGCTGTTTAAATTCATTTCCAGCGTAACTAGATATTAATATGTCTGAAATATGAATTCTGGGATGGGGAGGGGGTATTTGTTTCTTTCCACATTTCAATGTCAGAAAAGTTATAAACAGTTCAGTTTTCATAACCTTAAGCTGAAACACAAATTTATGTGCTGTGAGGGTAATGTAAATGGGGTTTGTCCTCAAATGCCCAAATAGGTGGAGAAAGGCAGCTCCTGCCTCATTTACCTGCCTGCAGATCTATTGTACCCACTTGCTCTCCCTAGCAGTTGCTCCTCTACTAGTTTCAGTTTACTAAACTGTAAACTCTGAGATGCACCTGCAGAGGAGTCCTGCAAAGAGCTGGGTTAAAGTAAGACTTATACCTGATCACTTCCTGTGCCAAAACCGTGTTCATGGACTCCTCATACAGTACAGGATATCTCAGCATTACTCTCTGCAAGTCAATGGGCTGAGGCACTTTCTCCAATATATCTTTTGAAGTCTCCTCCACAATCTAGAAAATGTATGGAAAAGACGTGGAAGGAACAGTTTGTGGGTGGAGACCTTCAGAGCAGCTTATTTAAACTGGGTGAGAGAAGACTCGTGTCTAAGATGAAAATTAAATTGTTTCTACTCTGTAATTTGTTTCTGCTCTCACATTACATATGCAATTTATACTGCAGCCAGGCTGTAAGGTCACCTAACCTTTAAGGTGGGTGCCTTTGCTCCCTTGAGATGTCTACTGTAAGACAGGAAGAGATCTTCACACAGCAAAGTAGTTCTGTAATGAGGACAATGCTATTCATTTAAATAATAATAATATTCTGACTCTTCGCAGTTCAAATTCTGAACAAAAAAGTGCTGAATTCTGTGATCTGTAGAAATTATGCACATTAAGTGCTGCTGATTATTCTTTTATTTGCATAACATTCTGCATGATTTTTAGCCATGGCCAAGAGCTCTCATTGCCTCCTAAAACTCTTATTCTGCTTCCTTTCTGAGACTTCAGGAGACATTGCCCAAACACTTTTCAGGTTATCTACTCAGCCCTAAGGGCAAGAAATGTTTTTGTTTTAAAATGAAAGGGAAGATTCTCAGGGAGCTGAACTGGGCCCACTGTGGCATTCTGAGCCATTTCTGTTCTGCCTCTTGGTATACAGGCAGCTTTTTCTATTAAAGAGTATTTCTGGGTGGGGGTATGCACTAAGTTCATATTCCATTAGGGTAGCAGGCTTACAGACCTCTTCCCTGCTCCGCCCTCCTGCTGTTGATGTCTTTGGCTGAAGTTGAATAATGGCCCCAAGGAGTGCAAAAGTCTCATTCTGAGCAAAGGTGATGTTAGCATTGTCATGCAATCCAAATATCTCGGGCATGTCATTGAGGGGAAGGCTCTTGATGTACTGGATGTATCCCTATGGGGGGAAATCAACACGCAGAACAATGAGGAGGAATTTCTTTAAGACAGACCAAAAGTAAACTACTGAAAGAAAGGGAGAAACGGTTCCAACAGTTATAAAAGAACACATTCTAATAAGATTGTTCACCTACCAAGTTGTGCTTATGAATTATTATGTGTTTGCCTGGTTAACCTGTCACTCAGGGTTTCAACCAAAATTTGTATTTTGGAAGAAGTGTTACAACCCCTGTGACAGCATCATGCATTTTGTTTCAGGAACAGACTCATCTGTGAGAGATCTTCCCAAATCTGATACAGACTCTTAGAAAAGTGGTTCACTTTTGAATCAACCAGGCACATACAGAACAACACACTCAGACTAGTATAGGTTTAATTCTTTCTATAGTGCAGTGTGTTTGCCTACTAGTTTATGCAACTTACATTAAGGTCATAAGTGGTACTAATCTGTTTGTAGACACCAGATTCTGAGTAAGAAAACTCTGGATTGAGAACATCTGGGTTGTAGAAATCTTCCAAAATATTCATGATGCAGCGCCTGTCCCAGTCATCCGTCACCCGGCCTCCATAGTTAATCTCACCTGCTGTGTACTTCAAAACCTACAAAAGGACCAGGACATAGAAATGGCAGAGGAGGCTGTGGCTTGGGTACAAGAGGAGAGCAATTTGGGGCACTTTGCCAGCCCTCTTTTTTCCATGCCAGAAGCCACCTTGAAGAACTGAAACACTCTCCAGGGAAAGAGCACCCATGCAAGAGATCACCTGGCTGTGCATGAGTGCAAGCGCCTTCTGTCATGCACAGGGATCCAAGTCTCCACCATCTACTTACACACATCAAGAACTTTTTTCTCTGGCTGGTTCAGCTACAGCATTAAAACAAGTACAAGCTTGGATTGGCTTCCCTCAACTACTCCAAACACATGGTGTCTGATGTTTTAATTTCTTGGAAGCTGCCCAAAGTGGCTGGGGCAACCCAGTCAGATGGGTGACATATAAATAATACATCATCATCATCATCGTTGTTGTTGTTATTATTAATATTAGACAGGGAAATAACGGCACACCATGCTGAATGCAAGAAATGGATTTACAGTTAACAAGCATGGTAGCAATGGATAAGAGGGTGCAGAAGGTTTGACAGTGGCTGGGAAGACACGGCTAGATGGGCAAGGTTTAAGTAATATTGTTGTTGTTGTTGACAAACACTGACTAGTGATGAAGGCTGTGCAAAGGCAGATTATTTGGACTAGTCCAAATGAATCCAGTTTAAATATTTTGAGTAATTTAAACTGTACACAATATTCAGGCCCACTGCTTGGAGACAGATAATCCTGTCGCATCAAAGAGCATGGGGCAAGAGAGGCCTCAAGTATATTTTGCTGCAGCTGCTGTGTTGCAGCAAGTTATTCTACTGCTTCTCCAGAGAACTGAGGAGAAATGGTGAATATGTTCCGCCAAACGTGGAACTTCAGGCTATTTAGCAGTATTTCCAATAAGACTAGAAGCACTATCTGACCCTCTCCCCAAGTATTAGGTCACCTACATAATCCGTCTTCCTGGGAGGATTTTATTCCTTCACACACATTTTCTCACAGCCCAGATTTCACCCTTGGCATGCACCACTCTCCTCCTACCTTGTAAGGGATGTTTTCATATTCATCCAGAAACATCTTCAGCTGGCTGATGCAGATGCGCAGATCTCCGTCTGTGAACTCATAAGGAATGTTGAACCCCAGTGGCCCAAACTTCCTCCTTTCCAGTGCATTCCCATGGAAGAGGCAAAGCGAGAGGAGCAAGGATTTGAACTCCGTAAGCTGCAAGATGCAGAAATAATGAGGACATGCATTGAGAAAAGCTCTTATGGGTCCTAAGTGTCACAGGATAAGATGCTGCTACAACATTTCCATTAACAGTTGCTTCTAATGAGCAAGAAAGGCATGCCCCCCCAAATCTGGCTGTACACCACTGTAACGTGGTACGCTTTGTGCAAAGAGGCACAGTAGCAGTGGAGAGGAACAGGGACTGATTCAGAAGCTAATGTAACCAATCCCTTGACAGGAGAAAGCTAGGAATGAGAAAGTGCTGTCTGAAAACTTGGAAAATGGGACCTCTTACCTTGGTACAGGAGTTCAGAAAGTCATTGTTCAGGCTTAAGTAAGATTTCAGCAGATTAGCCTTTACTCCCCGTGGTGGCTCAATGGTCATCTTAGATCCGTTCTGGAGGATGGACACTGGAAACTTGTTACTAGGCAGACTGGTGAGCCAAAGTCTGAAGTCCCGGTGCACCTAGGCAATTGAAATATGAGCCATGTATAATCTGAAACAGTTCCGTTCTACTTTTTAGAAACACCTACAGAAGAGTCTTTTCTCACTCCCATTAGAGAAGTGTTCCTCCATCACAAAGAGACCAGCAAATATATTTCTCATAGGAGGGAACAGTCAACGTTTCTCTTAAGATATCCTGCTTACTCCTGTGAGCTTTCAAAGACATCCTGCAATAAGAATGTGTAAGGAGAACATCAAGAGAAAGTGACACTTGCACTTTCCTTTACAGAAGCAAAAAAATGCTCACTGGAGATTCTATTTCATCTTATTATCTTGCTCCCATATGGAGCCTCAAGATTCTGCAACTAATCCCTACCTCCTCCACCTTTTTTGCCCATCTTGTTGTTGGCAGCATAAGCATGCTCTGCAAAGAAAGTAGAAAGCTCTAGAAAGATCCTGCCTAACTACTGCTGTCCCATCACTTTAAGAATTTTTCTATAGCTACCTATAAACATTTACATAAGGATCCAGGGAGAAACTTTATGGCTTCTGCTGAAAATGCACAGGGAAGCAAAAGCTGAGGTCCATCTGTGTGTCACCTTGTCAGGGTTGATGCCTTCAATGAGTCGTTCCAAAGAAGGCATCCAGCTTGGAGCCAGGTGGCAATTCTGGAAGAAGACCCACTTCCCACGCTCCATAGCACTGCGCATCATGGCTTCTGCGCGGGGACCCTAAGAAGCAACACAGAATGACACAGTTAGCCACAGGTCAGTCAGGGTGGCTGTACTATGTCCGCAGGGAATTAGGGAAGGCAGAAAAACTAAGAAAGCTGAAAAAACTAAGAAAGCCAGGTGGATGGACTAAAAGGGAGTTGGTAGGCACCACCAATCAGCTGATTATCAGGGCTTGCATAACACTGTGCACTGAAACCCTGATGCCCATTGGGCCTTTTGTGTGCAGTGCTACACGAAAAAGGTCACCTGACAATGTGGCACCAGGTGGCAGGTGAGGTGGGGGATATAAGGATTTGGTCTGCCAGTTGGATCCAGTTCCCCACCCCTGACTTAAGGGCGTGAAGGTCACTTAGAGCGTTGTAGGCTCTCAAAGTCCATGTCTGCTTGCAGGAGACACCCATACAAGATGTAAGAAGGAATACTGCAGGACAGCAAACATGATTAAGAGTTTCACGACACTAACAAATTTATTATGTCAACCAGCTTTTGCGGATCCACAAGTGTCGTTACCCAGAATTCCTGAAAGCAGTAAAGTGTGTGAAACAGGTTTGCAGTATTTTGTAGTGGGTGCTGGAAGAGCTGAATTCAGCTCCCCCCGGGTGAAACCTTGCACTCAGACATGAAAACTCAGCGGTGGACTTGAACACATCCACTGCTCTTATACTTCGTTATCCACTCAAAGATAGTAATGGCAGGAATCTACTTCACAAAGTTTATTGGAAAAGAGCTACAGAGCAATTAATGGGGATTAGCCATGTTTTAAGGGATGTGCAGCACTATAGCACTGGGAACTTACTTGTCCCTGTCCAAGAGAAATTGCAGATAGTTTCTTAGAAAACTTCATTTCTTCAGCAAATTTATAGAGATCAGCAGCTGGGTCTGTGCCGGGAGAGAGGACGAAGATAAGAGGGGTAGTAGCGGCAGATTCCTTAAACACCACAGAGAGGTTTGCAGTCTGAAATGGGAATAAAGGCAGAATTTTTCTATTAAGCACTGGTAGTGGACAATGGAGAAGATATTTGCTCAGAGTCAGTGCACAGCGTTTCCCCGTCTTATGCTTTGGGAATAAGGCCATGGCTAGACTTGAGAAAGAAGGCGGCAGGATGAGACACTATGAGGTGATGGTTTTGCCAAACATCTATCTGCTCACCCCTCCTACCACCCAACTCAACTGCTGGTAGCTACCTGAGGCTCAATGAAGGTCTGCCCCAAGTTGGCAGCCACAAAGTCCTGCATTGCATTGGTGACTTTGTCCCCTCGCAGGCAACGGAGGACCAGCAACTTCTGGAAGGCATCTAACTTGGCGTCCCACAGGCCAGGCAGATGCTCCCTGCAAGAGAGGAAAGGGCTGTGTCAGGTTTTCACATTTCACACTGAAAATGTAACAGGCATAGGGCAAGACGACAGGCTTCTCAGAGTGGATTTCGTGTGGTAACTATAATGGGCTCAATCTTTGTGACAGATCACTTGATGGCTGTGCTCTAGCTCCACTGCTGGAGGCAATATGCCTCCATACACCAGATTCTAGGAATCATAGGTGCAGAATCATAGAATGCTGTTACACTCTGGTCCTGCTCAGGAGTTTCCACAGGCATCTGGTTGCCCACTGTGAGAACAGGATGCTGGACTAGCTGGGCCTTTGGCCTGAGCCAGCAGGGCTCTTCCGATGTTTTTAAGGGGCTGGCAAGGTCAGTAACAAATCTCTAGCCATTTTCTGGGCAGAATGACCACTGGCAAGCAGCGGGGGTGAGGGATGGGGAAGGGAGGGCAGAGCCAAACAAAAAACACTACAGGACCTACAACCCTACTGGGAACTGAAGGGGAAACGTCACCTGTGAGGTTCTGCGCTGTCAAAAATTGCTCGGAAACCATTCAGATTTGCCACAAAATCATCTGCAAAGCTGGAAAAATTGTGTAGGTTGGTCAAGGCCAAGATATCATTCCATGCTCTTTCGTATAACCATGCAGGAGCTGGATTATCCCGCATGGTCTTAACTGCACCACCTGAAATTAGGTATCGCCATTCATCCTGAATGTAAAAAAATCACAAATAATAGATAGGAAGAATTAGACTTTCTGCTTGTGAATTTTCCTTCCATGAACCATGGCCAGAAGTGCCAATGTATGGAGGTGTTCACCTCTCTGGCCCACAGATGGCAGGCTTGTCAAAATGTTTACAGACTCTTGACGAGGGACCAGTCAGCATGGTAAATTGTCGGGGCAACCATCACTTCCATAAGGTATGTTTGTGAGGACAGTTCTGCACTGGTCACAAGTTTAAGAACAAAGGTATGTAATACTGCTCCACCTTCCCAGAAACGTAACGTTCAGTGACATTACTTTAGTTTGTTAAGGATGCTGGGATTTGTAGTTCTACAGTTCCCAGTATTCTTCTTTTTTGGGGGGGGGAGGTCATGTGCTTTAAATGTGTGTTGGATGTGCTTTAGTGTATGGTATGGTTTTGCCCCAGGAATATATGTCTGGAAGCACACTGTAGCAGTAGCCCTACAAGTTGCAACTGCTATGGGGAACAGAAACATTACATGGATGTTTTCTGCAGCAAACAGATGCTCCTCTGCTCAAGTAAAGGGAAGTGGGTGCTTGTCATTTCTCCTTTCCATCTGAAACAGCCTCCCATATCCCTTCCCAAGGGTCACCCAGTCACCTCACCCCTATAACAGATTTTCAGGGAGTTCATGGAGCTGCAGAGGGAAAGGGAAGGTGGGAATGCCTCATTCCCTGAATTCTGTTCCATTCACAGAAAGAGTTAGGATCAAGTTAGCAGGTGGTTGTCATACATGCATCTCTCTCTCTCTCTCTCTCTCTCTCTCTCTCTCTCACACACACACACACACACACACACACACACCTGGCATAATCAGGTTTCCCAGATGCCTATATTTGAACATTCTGTGCCACCAGTGAAACACAGAGTGCCTTCAACCTATTTTAATAGGTGATGCTGCATTATATCAATGGGCTATGCTTTAAGACATGTTTGTTGTACAGTGCGTAGTTACATGCTTTGAAAAGCAGTCTCATAGCAGTTCATGATCGCACAGATACTTGCTTAAAAGGGTCTGAGGACGTAGTTTCACTGACCATGTCTATTTTGCCTTCGTTCATCATGATCCGGATGCAGACGAGAAAGGCAAACATGAGCTTGTGCTTCTCAAAGAGGCTCCGACACACATTGCTGTAGAGGCTGAAGGTGAGGTACTTATTGATATTTGCTATTCGCTTCTTTAGGGTGTCTGAAAATAAGAAATCACAAAATAACAATGCAGACAGCAAGTAGGAGGAAATGACCCACAATATTGCCATACACTTTAGCACTGTTTTCATTATTCAAGAGGACTTAGGCCCGCACTAGTGAGCCAGAAAAACTTCTCATGCCTCCTGTCTGGTGCTGGCATACTGAACACTGCCTGGAGAATAAAAAACTGCTAGGATGGCTGAAGGCCATTTAAAAGCCAAGTGCTTTGCACTGATAAGGATACCAAGTTAAAAGCTAGTGCTTTAAAAGAATTCTCTCATACAGAGCTTGACAGTAGAACAATTTAGATATGGTGAGGGAAGAGCAGAGGGCATCAGGAACACCTGCATCTCTGGATTACATACTAGTTCTACAGCATATATGGCTGAATGTTGCCACCAGCATGATCTGAAATGATGACCCTCTTTATAGATTCAGCAAAGTGAATTTTTTTCCTGAACCCTGTACAGAAATAATTTGGGATCAAGCTAAAGTTCATTGAGATTCTGCAACTCTGGCAATAAGCTAGTAGGGGCTGATTATGATCCATAATGAGTAGGTGTACTCTTAAAAGGTTTGTGTGCCAATTTTATTCCAGCACTGAGCTCTACTGGATATTGAAGTGCAAGGATGAACAAATCTCCAATCCTTCAAAAGTCTGAACATCTTCCAGAAGAACTGCAAGACCACCAATTCATTTTGGGATGGCTTGTAACAAACATAACGGGATATAGCATTTGGGATCACCAATATATTATTACATATTTACTTTGCTGAGGTTACTATCCTATGGCTAACAACTTTACTATGCAAACATAATACTTTAGAAACTCTGAACATTTGAACTATGAAATTGTCCTTTTAGTGTTGATCAGAGTATGGTCCCTTCCAACTCTACAATTCTATAGTCCCAAACCCCTCAGTGAGACACTGAGGGGTTTGGGATGGGATTCTCTTCACACACAGCACATTATCAGAGGTACCTGCTCTCTCAGCGTTTGCAATTCCCGTCAGAAATATGTTGAGGAACCATTCCAATGAATACTGGTACATGGGATCGACATTGGCCAAGTCTGAGACACAGAAGAAGAGGATCTGGGTGCGGACAGCCACAGGCACATACTCCAGCCGGGTGATGTCAATATCCTTCTCTGTCTGTTCAGCTACCTTCACTTTGGCCTGCAGGAGATTCAAGACCGAGACAAAATGCACCATTCCACATTAAGTCAAAGCAAACAGCTGACAGGCTGCAGTGGAAGTGCAGGTCAGTCACCAACCTGAATCTCCCCTGCTTTTAGCTTGGATGCCTCCAACACTTTGATAAGCTCCAGATCATCAACAGGGTTCCCCTCAGAAGAACTCAAGCGGTACAGGATCTGATCTTCTATCTCCTTCAGCTCCTGTCGCATCTTGGCATTACTGACAATCAATTGGTTCTTGGCCTCTTCCAAGTCAGGCCGCTCTTCAGCTACCACTTGGCCTAACAGCTGATCCTCTAAGCCACTGTAAGAAAGAAAGAAAGTAACCACACATATTACAATTTGAACAACAAAGGGTCATATGGAATCTTCATGTTCTGTTAGAGCTTGGTTTCAGACTTTCCCCAGCCGCAAACTGCATACCCAGCAGGGCTCAAATTCATAGTTCCATCTATCAAGATTGATGGGATGCAACCTCTAACTCAGAACTACAGGTGGGGAATAGCAGCTGACATGATTAAAGTGGAGGATTTTTAAGCCCAAGAAGAGTATCAGAACACTTGCTGGCATCAGCAATGACAAGTAGAGCTGGTGTTACCTGGGGGATAGGGTGAAGTTAATCAGCGTAAGCTTGGTGGACAGCTCTGGTGTGTAGTGGGGATTAGGTAGGTTGGTGGTGATGTACATCTTGAAGTCCTCATGGTATGGAATGATTGTGTCTCCCAGCTTCAACACTGTGCTACCTTGCTGCTTATAGGTCTGTATATCAGGGAAACAAGTAAAAATAAGCAGCAGCAACAACAAACTTCTATGCAAACAGAAGAGACAATTCTGTAACAGATAGTACCACAACGTTCATAGCCAACTCCATCCAACAAATTCATGTTGTTGAGAGTATACGGATAGTGTGGCTTGGGATAGGCAAAAGTAGATGGTAATGGTGAGTCCAGAATGGATTTTTGCAGAATTTCTGGGCTAGTATCAGTCCACAACCAGAAGACAGATTTGCATGTCTCGGCATCAAAGCTGCTTCCTAGTCCCAGTTGGTCCAGCATATCAACACATATTAACAAGCATTTTTCTTTCCTTCATTTTATGGATGATAACGGGGGAACAGCAGCTAATAGAGGCAACACCAGCTGTCAGGGGAAGAAGTAAGCCTTCTCCTACCGCCCAAAGCTTCTCAACTACAAATCTGCACCTTTGTAACCCCAATTCACACAGATAGCAGTTCTTAAAGATGAAAGGCATTCCAACATTAGAGTAGCCCCTTCACTCAGTGCTGACAGCAGAAAAGTTGCCAGTGCCTGCTAATACTTTATCAAACAGGCACTGAAAAATCAGGGGCACCTGTTTTAGCAGGACAGGTTCAAGGGCCGGATCCAGTTCTTCACCAACATTCTCCAGCAGGAACGGCTTTCCAAAACGAATGGCATTCTCCAAGCTGCGCAGGAAGTCCCGATCACTGAGCTTAGATGTATCTAACCCACTATCTCTCTCCTGAAAAACAGAGAAGGTGCAGAGAAACTCAGTACGGGTGATATGTGGGGGCCTGCTTGTGTGAATGTGGAACAACAAATGGAAAATTGATTAAAAGAAACATGGGGTGGGGGTGGAGAAATCTGAGTATAAGCATCCACTTTGTTAATAAATTGAACACAGCGAACACCCAGACCTGCGACTCAGCTCTCCAATGTGTGAAAGCAACCAAAAGGAACGTGATAACCACTTTCACTGCTCATATTTCTTCATGATAACAGTTCTGCTTTTGCTTTTTGATCATGGCTTTTCACATTGCAAAATCAATACTCAGAATTGGCAGCTGAACCTTCAAACCCATGAAGTTTGGTTTTCTGCTTTAAAATTCTTAAACCATATTTCCATCATTTCATGAAGGAAAGAGCAGAATTTTTAATAATAATAATAATAATAATAATAATAAGAAGAAGAAGAAGAAGAAGAAGAAGAAGATAATCAGAAGATTCAGATAACAAGGGTGTGTATTTTTTTTACATTTGCATTTATAGTTTGCAAACTGGGAATTTTAACAGTGAGATGTAAACAACATGCCTTTATAGGAACGTAACTTCAATCTCAGAGATAGGATGGGGTACCAAATCCCCTGGTACCACTGAAGTGGATTAATGACTTTGCAGAAGCAGAAGCCCTTACCAAGTTTTTTATCCATTTGTTGGCTTGTCCCTGGGGGTCTATGAAGAGAGTCCAGCGCTGAGAGAACTGGGTTATCATTCCATTCTCCACAGACAAGGTATCATTGGGTAGACCTGCAATCTGCATAAGAACACATCATTTTAACAGTAAACACAAATTCTGCGTACTCTGCCCCTAAACAAAACTGCACTGGCAATAACATATGTTCTGCAGCAAGGAAAATGAATTTATGTAACCTGTGCAAAATATGTCAATCAAGCAAATTTTCCATAATTTAAACTTCTGCTAGCAGAGAAGAGGACAAGGTGAGGTGTGCAGTCCAACCCATTGTATAGTTATTCTGTGATTCACTTCTTCTTGATTTCTGTCTACAATGGAATTAGGGCCCAGGAAACCAAAGCCATGTCCACATAGCTAGGATTCAGCCCCACAAGTTAAAGTTATTCAAAGCATGGGAACACATTTCAAAACAATTCAGTCAGTGTATCCTGTTAAAATTACCTGCCACGATCGGATTTTCACTGGGTCTCCAAGTGTGCCTATCAGGTTTGGTTCTTTTGTGTGTGGAACATTATACGTCTCAAGCTTACTTATCCATTCATCATAAAGTGAATTGCGGTATTGACCCTGCAAAGGAAAACTAAGCATCACTGATATTAAATCAGTATTACAGTTAGCTAAATTAGGCCAACATGCTGAAAAAGAGCATGAGGCCCACATGCTTAGCTGTTCCAATGGACTGTCTAGCATCTTGTTCACACAGTAGCCAACAACATACCTATGGGAAGCTCACGGGACATGAGCACAACAGCACTCCCCCCACTTGTGCTCCCAGGCAACTGGTATTTAGCAGTTCATCACTGGTTGGTGTAGTGGGGTGATGCCATCCTCCCATCCTCCCAACGCTGGTGTTGCTGCTGTTTACAGTGTGGTGATGTGACAAGGCAATGGTGAGGTTGGGGCTACTCTGGTGCTCCTGCTGGGGAGCCTGTGAAGCCCCAGCCCTGTTGCTATCCTGCCCCTGCACTGTCCTGTTAAGTGGCAGCAATGCTGGTGTCAGGAGGGCGGTTCTGCAGTGCAGCCCACTGCGCAAACCACTTCTGTACACAGCCATCGTGACTAGTAGCCACTGACTGCTTTCTCCTTCATGGATTTATCAACATCTCTTTCAAAACCACTCAAGTTGGTGGCCTTTACTGCATCACATGGTGGTGAAAGAGGACTTCCTTTGGTCTTTCCTAAATTGTCCAACATACAGCTTCACTGGATGACTGGGTTCAAGTATTAAGAGGGAAGGAGAAAGAATTCTCTCTATCCACTTTCATCTACACCCTGGATAATTTTCTATACTTCTATCATGTCCTGCTCCTTACTTGTATGTTTTTTCTAAACTAAACTGTTCCAGCCCCGTCCTAATTTTGGTTTCCCTTTTCTGCACCTTTTCCAGGTCTACAATAGCCTTCTTGAGATGAAGCAATGAGAACTGTACATAACAGTCCATGTGTGGCTGCACATCAATTCTTATAGGAGCATTATGATATTGGAAATTTTATTTTCACTCCCTTCCCTAAATGAGCCCAAATATGGAATTCCTCTTTTTATATAGCTACTGCACACTTGGGTTGGCATTTTCATTAATCTATCTACCTTGACAAAGAATTATTTCCTGGACAGTGACCGCCAATTCAGGTCCCACTAGCACATAGGTGAAGTTAAGTTTTTAAAAACCCAATATGCATCACTTTATACCTGTTAACTATCAATTGCACTGGCTGTTTCTCTTGTGGGACAGATTTAGTAAGTAGGAGAGGATGTATGAATTACAGTTATCCTTCCAGTCTCCCCATGTGTTTGGGATTTAAATGTTTAGAATAATCAGCTTAGTGTTTGCACTTAGAAAGCTAGCTGGTCAGAGTTTCAGATTACCATCCCTTGGCAGAAAAAATAAAAGCTAAGCAAAGGCTGCAAAACCTATTTGAATCCAGTTTTGAAGCAAGCTCGCTTCCCCCTTTATAGTTACCACACTTGGAAAAATAATCAAAACAAAAACTGTAAAGTAAGTTAAAAATAGCGCTTACTTAAAGTCTTGCACTCATCTTCAACAAACACCAGCAAAAACAATGCAGGTAAAAATACTTCTAGGTTACAAAATTCATAGTTAAATTATAAGATTCAATTATGTCTGCACACGGGGAGAACACAGACAGACAACTATCTCCATCAAAAGCATGGTGCAAAAGGACAAAGAGAGAGAGAGCAACATATGTCTCATTTCTTCCTGCCACTGGAAACAGGGGAAATGACATCACACAGAGCTCTCTCTCCACCAGTTACATTCCTATGGTCTAAGACTGCCCATTTAGTAATTAATAGCTCTGTGGCCATTGGCCCCCGGACTTACTAATTAACAAGAATATGCACTGATAGATTTTGACTGCAACTATCCCAGTTTCAACACTTAGATGTTTGACAATTCAGCACTATGCCACTATGGTTTAGCTACAATGTGGGATGCAGCAAGAATTTGACCCAGAAACATATTTTCTCTTGGGG
The DNA here is from genome assembly GCF_964188305.1 of Podarcis bocagei. Classification (NCBI taxonomy): domain Eukaryota; kingdom Metazoa; phylum Chordata; class Lepidosauria; order Squamata; family Lacertidae; genus Podarcis; species Podarcis bocagei. Next base: position 57,785,317 of record NC_138126.1, on the reverse strand, counting down.
AACTTATTCTGTACCAGAACTAAATCAAGACACTGCTCAGGTATTCTGGAAAATAAAATATTTTTCCTACTCACTGTAAAAGGGCCCATGTATGCTATAAAGCCAGCTGATGCCAACACATCCCCTGCAATATTGTTAATCATATAATCGAGGTTCTGGACTGTTTCCTGCCAGCGTATCCTTTCATCAGCCAGGCCATTAATCAACTGGAGAAAAGAAAGACTGACATTAGTTTCTTTCTCAAAGAAGCTCCACCAAACCCTAGGAGAAAATGTCGCAGGAAAACAGTGACTGGGACTGCCCACCTAAGCCCAACTACTGATATATGGGAAATGAAAAAGCAGGTTTGACTCCCTGCTGTGATTAAGGCCACAAAATTACTATCAAAGAGGATTTGGTAAACTTACTTGGGCGGACATAATTGTCAGAAGAAATTGGTGGTTTTACTAGTATTCCCTCCTCCCCCCCGAGTTTCTGGATTGCAACTTGGAGATTGTGTCTGTCTCTTTAACAGCTCTGCTGATGTGAAACAAAAGAAAGCTGTTTCTTCGCCCCCAGTTCTTTCCTTCAGCCTCTCCTCCTGTCTTCCATCTTGCCCCAACAAGTGGCAGGTGAGGCCTGGTGAAGGGAATGGAGGAGGAGACTCCACAGTTGTGGCCATGGCCCTTACCTTGTCAGCCCGACCCAGTCTCTGCTCACACTGATCACACTTCATCTCGAGTTCCTCTTTTGTGGCCAGAGTACCTTGGTATTTGGCCTGCAGGTTGGCAATGCCATCTTCCACCTCTCGAAGACGCTCCTTGGCCTCATCCAGAATCTTCTGTGTGGCCTGGAGGTCTTCTTCAGCCTCCCTCAAGGCTTGCTGAGGAGAGAGAGAAATTTTTGTGAATGTCAAGTTCTGCCATAATTCCAAGGAAAATAATTGTGGTTAGCAGCAATGGGGGCAGGCAGAGGCTCCATTCCATTTTAGGTGTACATGCAATAACTTTGAAGAAGCCCTGCTGTAGTTCTTACTCGTTTTGGCTCCACAGCTTTTGCCACGAAGTGATACTTATGCATGGCCCTGACCCACTGGCAGATAGATGTGCAGGCTTTGGACACTTTGGCTATGGCTGCTGGCTGAAATTCTTCACTGTCGATATATGGCTGGATCAACTTAATTACTGAATCTGCAATGTTATCCTGAAAGGGTTAAAGAAGAGATTATGAGTGCTGGGAGCATCAAGGTCTGAGACATCAGGGGAGTCAGCTGTGAGGCAGAACAAAACCCCATGGCAAAAATTCATCAGTGTGGCAGGAAAAGCATAAACTCCCAATTGTGCACTCCCTTCTCTGTTTCTAGCTTCAAGCCAAGCTTATGCATTGCTTGTTCATTCCTTCAAGATGGCTTTTATTACTGCAAGGCAATGTGTTTGGTTTGTGGGCAATACAAGCTATCATTACCTCCCCGAAAAGTGGAAGGAAAGGAAACCATTTATTTTCATCTGCTGGTTCAGGCCAAGAATCAAAAGGTGAGTAGGCCAAGGAGTGTCCAGTGACTAATCAAAGTCAAAAGGACAGCTGAGTATTCCTCGCATCACATCCCTTAATTGGGAACATCAACACTGACATTTGCTTCATAGCCAGCTTGTGACTACAGATAGATGCATGGCCCATGTTTTACGCAACCTTAACCTGGGAATAAATCGAGCCATTTCCTCTCAAAATTGGGAAGTAGATGAACTTGACTCGCTTTCCCCATTTCACAGCCAGGGATTGCTTGCACACCTCCCAGATCCCTGACTGTCAAATGACAGCTCCCTTAGCTAAGGGAAGCATCTAGGGCAAGCAGGCTTCACCTTGTAAAACCCTTTAGCCTGAAGGATTCTCTGCAGATATAAGGTGTTTATTCCCACCAGCAGTTTCACTGGGTGTGGCTTCTTTCAACCCCTCTGTTTAACTGAATTGTTGTTTAATTGCTACATTTAATGGAATAAGGTACTATAAAGAGGCTGCACCTCCTAAGAAATGTGGGGTGGTTGGTCTCCAACAGGGGTTATACATGTGAAAATTAATCTTAGGGGCAGGAGAGTACTGGAGCAACAGGGTCCCCTGTGAGTAGTGGCATTTCCACCTTGCCCCTACATAAAATCATTTTTCAGGTGCATATTTTCAAAGCAGCCCTGATGGGCATCAATGGAGACGACTGCTTTGAAAGATTTCACTGTCACCAAATGCTTCCTTACCAGGAAAAGCCCTTGCTGAACTTCTCCTGGCTGTGTTTTTGGGATTTGTGGCATGGGTGGGAGGATATTAAACCAAGAGTTCTTGTCACCCTTGGATTTTAATCTACTCCAGAGAAGAATCTGAGGATTTGCAAGGATGGCTGCTTCTCTGAAACGCACACCGTGAGACCCTGGAGCTCATATCCAGGCTTGAGCCAAAAGAAAATAAAGTGGGGAAATGGTAGGTGCCCCCTCCCTCCCTCCCTGCCTGCCTGCCAAATACATCAGATTAGGTGAGGTGGTGAGGGGAGTAAAAAGGGGCATCCAGAAATCCCTACTCAGAGATGTAGCATATTGGATGTATTATTTCTCTGAAATATATGCCCATTAACTAATTAAATTGAGCTTTACTAGCACAAACCAAAAAGCTATGAGAGAAAAGCATTTGATTGACTAGATGGCAAGCTTACGTCTGCACTAGTACTTAGGCTTGCCCTTTTCTTTTTTACTAGCCCTCGCTCCTGAGCTTTTAATAACATCTCCCTCTGTAGGAACAGGAGAAGCCAAGACAGTCTTATTCTGGTCAGCATGGAAGAGAGAGAATGACTGACTGACTACTATGGTACTTACCTTATCATATTTAAACAAGCTTTCAAGGAATTTCCCTGGGTCCTGAAGAAGGACTTTGCCGGGTTCCCAATAGTCGTCTAACTTGGAACCTAGTTTCTCTCCTGCCACTTTCTTGGGCTTGATGCCCTTCATAATGCAGACAGCTTCAATCACCATCTTCACTCCAAGTGGAGGACGCTGCATCGCTCGCACCTAGTTGGAAACACGGGGGGAAGAAGTGGATCAGTAATTCAGTATAATGCCACATCTGCTGGAGGGCATTCCTAACTATCCTGGACTTCAGTACTGAGGCATGAAATAAATCAAGATTAGAATATGGTCTTTAAAAGAGCACCACCATTCATAAAGCTGAGCACCCTTTCTCTGATCATTGACGTTGTTTATATAATGCTATCCATGCACAGAGCACTTTACAAAGAAAGGAAGGACAGGTCCCTGCCCCCAAGGGGCTTACTGTCTACAAACTGACACAAGGAAGACAACAAAGGAAGGGGTAAAAGGGGCAAGAATATGATATTACTTCAGCGACATGTATTTAAGCTTAGTTATAATGGGGGGCATGAGGACTAGCGGGGTTCTGCTAAAGGCTTCATGGAAAGGTAGGAGGGGTTTGAAGATAGGATGGCATCATGGGGACATTCTGTGAGGCTGCAAAGAGCAAAAGACCTTTGGGCAGCAGAGGGTGGCAGAGAGGGACAAGTGAAGATTACAGGCAGGAATGCATCAGGATATATGAATGAAGAGGGATAAGGGACCATGCGGATAACTGAATAGGTAAGAAGTCTAGGAACTTAAGGAAGTGTATCATATGGCCAGCATTATAAGAGAGTTGAATGCTTTTTGACAACCAAGTGATGGACTGAGGTGAGGGGAACAAAAATGAGGCAACGATGCTGATAAAAGATTGCAGTGATTAAGATGCAAGACGACCAGGGCCTGAATCAGCTTTTGCCAAGATGTCAGAAAGAAAAGGACCAAGGGAAAGAGGGAGAGGGCGTTGTACCTTTTCAACAGGGTAGATGGTGGTGTTATCAATGAATACTGATAGTGTGAGGGGGTTGGGACAAACAATGAGAAGTTTGGTCTTGGATGTAATGAGTTTGAGACAACAATGGAACTACCAAAAAGAAATAACCAGTGAAGACTTGTACATGTGATATCAGATGAAAGAGGGAAATTTCTAGGCTAGCGAGGCAGAACTGGGCATTAGCAGTGTATAGGTGGTACTTAAAGCCACTCTACAATGTGTGCAGAGGAAGAACAGGAACCACAACACAGAAGGAAACACCAAAACAGTGGCACATGTCCTCCTGTCTTGTACTCTCTACAAAGACCTGAGGAACGAGATCATCACTGCACTTGTACTAACCATCCCAGGGCGCTCAACCACTGCCACAATGTCCTTTCTTCTATCAGATCAAAATGAGCAGATAACACAGAAGGAAAGCAGGAGAACAGATTTCTTGTATGAAAATGCTGAAAGAGCAATTAGGCATGTAGGAAAAGAATTCATGGAGGGCAGAATCATGGAAACTTAGGGCAAAAGGGGAGCCAAGCAAGAGAGTGATCAATTTGAAAGGGAGAATAGAGGTCAAGGGGAGTGAGGACTAAATAGAGACCTTTGAATTTGGTAGGGAGGAGGTGGTCAGTGATTTTGGTAGGTACAGTTGAAGAGGTGAGAAAATTTGCAGGAGAGAAAACTGAGATACTGGGAATACACAGCATACCCCCGTAGTCTGCAAATTGCAGGTAGATTAAAAATTGGACAAGAGATATTTTTTTTGAGACTAGTGGAAAGGATAGAATCCAAAGTAACACTGAGGGAACATTCTGTCAGCTTAAGGATTTCTGCTTGTGCAATTAAATTTTTTCTCCTCCCTGCCATGCACCCCTTAAATCTATTCTAGGGGTTTCCCAACCCCATAAAGCAGAATTGGAAGGGGATGGAGTGTGTGCAAGTGTGGGGGGAGAAGGGGACAAGTTCCACTGCACAAGCAGACAGGATAGGCTTGCTGAATACTACCCAGTGGCATGTTTAAATGCAGTAGTTTTGAAGGTGTGGTTCTTATTTCTTGGGAGGAGAGATGATAGCTGCACTGAATATGGCTGCTTCTTCAGGTTTGAACCACCACTTACTTAGGTTTGATTTACACATTATTTACACAGCGAGTGGCACTGTGGGATGTGGGTGGCGCTGTGGTCTAAACCACTGAGCCTAGGGCTTGCTGATCATAAGGTCAGCAGTTCGAATCCCCATGACGGGGTGAGCTCACGTTGCTCGGTCCCTGCTCCTGCTAACCTAGCAGTTTGAAAGCATGTCAAAGTGAAAGTAGATAAAATAGGTACCGCTCCGTCGGGAAGGTAAATGGCGTTTCTGTGTGCTGCTCTGGTTCGCCAGAAGCGGCTTAGTCGTGCTGGCCACATGACCCAGAAGCTGTCTGTGGACAAACGCCAGCTCCCTCGGCCTGTAAAGCGAGATGAACGCTGCAACCCCAGTGTCGTCTGCAACTGGACTTAACTGTCAGGGGTCCCTTTACCTTTACCTTTACCCATGCCTAGTGGCATGAGGAAAAAAGAAGACTGGGTTCATAAACCTTTCATAGCATAGAAAAGAGAATTTCAGGACATGTAGAGCAGTAAATGTCCAAATGCTAGGGTGGCCAGTTGAAAAAGACAAAGCTCCCAAACCTTTAATAGCTATGGAAAAGAAGGATGTTAACAGCTGCAGCATATAATATAAGCAACACCAGCTGAAAGTCCTCCTTCTACTTAACTATTAAAGGGGCCCAGTCTTCTTTTTCAGCAGGTAACCCTTTCAAATGCTCTCTTCTGCATATCCATTAAGGATGCAGGGCCCTGACCTTCTTTGTTGAGCTCACGTATGAGGAACCTTTGGCTGTTCAGATGATGCTGAACTACAGCTCCCATCAGCCCCAGCAAGCATGGCCAATGGTTTCTCACATCTGGTCTAGATCACTTGGTGTTGCCTAATTTATGGCACAATCTTAACCATGCCTACTCAGAAGTAAGCCCTGTTGAATTCCATGGGGCTTACTCCCAGGTAATGGAGCTTAGGACAGTGAGCCTTAGTCACTCAAAGCTTTATGAGTGAACAATATTGTGTTTGGCATTATATGAAAACTGTCCCTGTTGTCGTATCTTTGAAGGTGGTTTCATGTTTGCAAGTTGTCACTCAATGTTAGAACCACACTGAATGAGAAAAGAACATTTGAGCTTGAACTTTCCCCGGTTTAGATTATTGTCATACGACCTCTGTGTCAATGTATGTATGTATGTGTACTTGGAAGCTCCACTAAATTTCCTTTCGGGTAAGTGTGCATTCAATTATGGATAAAACCACCTGATGCAAATAATGGCTGAAGTGTCCCAATGTTTGCCATCAGATGGCTAGATGCATGCAAGGAGAAGAATCTCAAGGATGTCTTTTTGGAATGCAATGGGATGAGCTCCCCTATTATGTATCAGTAGGGCTACAGCGCTGGGAAAGTACTGAGCATACTAGAGCTGATTGGCTTTCATTGCACTGCCACCTGTGAGCAGAAATTGTACAGACAGGATGGCAGTGATGATCAATACAAAAGGCAGCTGCCGGATATAGGAGTACAATACTGGATAGAAACTAATTGTACCAATTTGTCAATTGGCTTCCGATATAGCTTTAACACAGCAGTTTGCAATCAGGACAATTAGCAGCCGCTAATACTTGATCTTTGTGTTGTGAAAAGTTCCCCCTGCTGGTTTCTGCAGAAAAAGGTATAAGAGAACTCCAGGCTACAGTTTGCTCCCAGGGTTCCAGAGGTAAGTTACAAAGAGTGGCTAAAAAAAGACTACATGCATTGTTGTTTTGCTACTGCACCAGTGAGGTTTTGATCATAGAATTGCTGAGTTGGAAAGGACCCCGAGGGTCATTTAGTCCAACATCCTGCAATGATGTTGATGCAAATAAAAATGCAAAGTGAATCACTTGGCTCACAGGATTGCTCCAGGGTGGTTGTGGTCTGTGTGTGAAGAAGCTGAGGGATAGTATCCAAAGAGCAGAACAAGTATTTATGTACGGCCCTGAAACTTTTCCCTGACCATGAGCAATCCTGCTTGATCCTCCTTTATATTATAAGATTTAACCAATTCTTATCTGCATGCTTTAAAGATAAAAGCTATTTTAACACCCAAATGCATGGAGAAAGTTAACACTAAAATTCTCAAGGTGTGGAATTCAGATAACCGATACTAGGGGTGTGCATCAGCTCTGTGTACTTCCCAAATTAATGAGGCAAATAGGGGTGATTTGGGTAAGGTTTCCACATGCTTGAATCAGACTGACTGGAGACTCCTTAAAGTCCCAAGTTCCTCTGTAGAATTGAGTGCCCCCCATGCTGCTTTTCAAAATGAGTGCTGCATTCTTTCCCAGGGGAAAGATTCTGTATCCCCCAACGATCTCTCTGTGAGTTGGGAGGAGAAGCCTGTCTACTTGCATGGGTTCTTTGCTGGGTAACAGGCCCTTTGTACACCCCCCACCCCGGAATGTATCTGCATACAATTTGGCAGACTTAATCAACCCTAGCAGGGCTCCTATATCTGCAAATTTCATCAAATTCTGTGAAATGAGAAAAAATTATAGCCATGTTTAGGTTTTCCATTACTGAATGTAGGAAAAGCAGAGCTTTGTTTTTAGTAGAATGAATTTGATTCCCCCCAAAATGAGTCAAGCTGGAAAGATGGAGTGACTCCAAAAAAGACTGGGCTGCTTCCCAAAGCTGAAGATACAAGTCAAAATCTTATGGTTGGTGCACACCTCTATTAAATGTCTTACTTGTGCAATGATAGCATAGGTGGGCACAAGGGAGACCTCCCTGCATTTTAATAAGCAAGTTGCATCTGCTCCCTCCAGGGTTCGAAGAACCAGAACATGCTCTCACGGAGACGCTCCAGAGTTTTCCTCCTGGATACAGTTGACAGAGGAAGTGAGTTTGTGGAGACCCTGAAATTTGTTTATCCCAAGGCAGATGGTCTTCAGGAGAAAGACTTTGACTGGCTCTTTGATTGTCCTGAGACAGAACAGTTTCTTGAGTCTTTCTGCAACATAGTGGGGGAGGAGAATGTATCCAGTTCTACAGAACTGGAGGCCTATGAGAAACTGGTCATTTCCGGGAAGCCTGTTCTGGAAGGTGAAGCACTGGAACAGGTGTTGAAGACCTGCCGCCAAGCCTCTCAGCTCAGGTGTGCTATGCAGGAGAATGACACCTTGCCTCTCGAGACACTTGAACAAGAGGTGCAGATGCTGAAGAGCCAATGCGCCTGTCGGGTAAAGCGCCGCACCAAGCTCCAAATTTGTCTAGCCAGCTTGAAGCGGGAGCTCTGTCATTCAGCTGAGAAGAAAGAAAAAGCAAGCCGGGAGCTGAAGAAGGCATACCTGCGGCTAGAGCCAGAGAACTTTCAGAGCAATGATGCTCTCAGCCAAGCCTGTAAGAAAGTAAAGGAGCTGATGCAATGGCACAGGAAGCCTGCAAGCAAGCGGCAGGAAGCCTCAATGGCAGCAGCGGACCTGGAACGTTGCCTCGAATTGGAAGAAAAAGTCACAAAGGCTTTATTGGGATTCTCACCAAAGGTCTTGCCAGATGTTGTCAGCGATGTGGAAGCTGATCAAACAGTTCTGGTGAAAAGGGGGCAGGGAGACTCTTGGGAAAAACTGAATACAGGGTCTATGGAAAGACGAGCTCAGAAAGTGCTGCTAGATAGTAAGAGTACAATCTGCAATGATGATTCTGAAGGTCACAAAACGACACATGGCACGCTGAAAAGCCAAGTTCTCTCCAAGGGGCAGCTGTCCAATAAGAATGAGCCAGAGTTTACTTGTAAAGCTCTGCCGCAAGATACGGACCGAATGGAAAGTGAGAACTTCAGAACCGTTCAGGATGGTTGTCAAGGAGGGTTGAAGATGCGGGGAGAAGCTGCTGAAATGGAGCATGCCAAAGATGACAAGCTGAGCAGCTATCAGGAAGAACCAGAACGCATGGCATTGGCTTACATGTGCAGTCAGGAAAAGGCACTTGTGACCTCTGCAAACATTAAAGGAATTTCATATACCTTGAAATGGGCAGGGAAGGCCCTCAAGGCTGCTAAGGAGAACAAGGTAGGTCACTAGCTTCCTGGCTTAGACAAACAGGGTTTAGTAAATGACAGTAAGCACCTGTAATACAATAGTCTCTGCAACACAGAAATGCATTGAGAGAGAGAGATACGAATAATAAAAGAGTGAGACTCTAATTCACCTGTTGCACTTGGTGAATGGGTTTGAACCACTAGACTTTTTTCACCTGTAGTGAATGCACTCTTTTTGTCACACAAGCCCCTGCTTGGCTCTGCATTAATCAGAGCTGGTGTTTGATTCTGTCCACCTCTGACTGTATCCATCCACCAAGAGCCAACCCCTGTACATTAAAATTTTGTGGAAGTAGAGGGCATTCCTGAAGGCTGAAACTGGTAGGTTTGGGATAAGGGACATGCTTCTGGAGAAGAGGAAATAAATGAGTGGTGGTGGTGGTGGTGGTGAAAGCAGTTTCTCTAGAGCAACAAAGAAATCCCTTGCTGGGGATGAATGAAAATAAAAGAAACATTAGGAAGTGGGGCAGGGCAGGAGAGGAAAGTAAAAGCAACATGCAGTTTTTCACTTAAAGTCTGTGCTGTATATCCAACATGTTCTCAACCATGAAGTCAAAAACTAATAGATTGGGGTGACAGCAAAAATCCCCTTGAAATGTTCATATTTAAGTGACATCTTATTTATATGTAAGCTTAATAATAATAATAATAATTTTTATTTATACCCCGCCCTCCCCAGCCAAGGCCAGGTTCAGGGCGGCTAAAAAGCAATAATAAAAACAAGTTGAATGAATACAACTTAAAAACAAGATTAAAATATTATGTATTAACTATGCTGCAAACACAGACAAAAAGAATACTTCTGCCCCATGTTTTGAGTAAATTTTTACCTCCCACTTTATGGACTCTTGACTGCTAAGCTTTATAAAGAAAGCTGATATAATCACTAGGCTTAGAAAATCAGAACTTAACAGGTCCTCTGGACCAATCTAGTCCTAAGC